>NC_056744.1:807935737-808070737 GCF_019279795.1 Protopterus annectens
GACATTTGGCATCATTGTGAATGGTACCAGAATTCATCAAAGGTATCCCAGTAAACATATATCAATAATGTGTATTAACTTTGTTTCTAGTAATGCACACTACAAATATAAATTACAGTTTTGGCTGTATGATTTACCATTTTCTAACAGGTTATTACTATGCAAGTTCTTTCTAGTTTGATTTACTGTATAAAAAGCCTTTAGTAACAGATTCCTTAAAAGGAAAAGAAGAAACAGAAACACTCTGTAGCACAATGTTTCATACTTTTTCACAATGTTAGCATATCTCCTGCACAATGAAGAACAAAGTTATGCACTGGGTACACTGAGGTGTGCACATTTTAGGCAATTCATTCATTTTCCAATGAAATGTGATATGATTTAAATAAATGAAAACTGTCATATTTACTATAATTTTATTTTATTAACTTATGTTTTGTTAAATATTTTAAAAAGAGATGTTTTATTCATATATCAGTTCAGGAGTTTTTTTATGTGGTAAAATGATATACTGCTGTGAAACGTGCAGGGGTAGCACTAAGGGGACTGGGGGCTACATTCTGGAAGACAGTATGTAACTTGGCACACAGTTCAAAAAATACTGGTTATGCCTTGCATCTATATTAGCATCCTTTAGCATTTTGTCTGGCTAGCCTCTCCAAATTCAACATCATATATGATCAGCTGTGAATATAACATCAAAAGTTAAACTATGGAACGCTTTACTAGTATTGATAATTCCAAGAAATTCATGATTACACTAAAAAACACCTTCTTAACTCACACACCTGGCTATGTTCTAAAGCAAAAATATAACCCACACCTCTCCCTCTTAACCTTTCAAAGTCATCTTTCTCCCATACATTTATTCCATCATCCACCTATGCCCTTTTTCCTTTCTTTTACTCACTCGCCTCCAACTACCTCCTACATACTATTAATCCCTCTCAACTCCCCACTACCTATTACCTTAAAACTCCCTCTTGCCCCCATTTCTCCTACTTTCCTATCCTTAACTCGTCTCTCAAACAGCCAATGTCTTATCCTTACTTTTTCCTCTAAACCTCCACCTTATAACCACTATTAATGTCCTTCAATATAAATTACCTTCACCTTCCCCAATTACTATCAAACGTTTATTACATTACTTAGCAAATGTATTTTTACATAAGTCTTTCATTTATACTTTGTTTAACAAATCACAACTCTAAGTGTAAATGCTATTTCAGCATTGGGTCTGTATCACATAGTCAAAGTCTTATAACTTCAAAAATGTAATGTTCGAACCATTATGTTCAAAGTTACAAAACTTTGACTACAGATAAAAAAGAAAAACAATGAAAAACAAAATAAACTGTTGGGGGGTTGCGCTCCCACACCCCATGCTACTTAAATATCCCAACTCCGAGATTGCACCCCATTGAACAAAATGTAAACCTCCGCTTATGGAGATTTCCATTCAAAATCTCAAACTTTTACAAATTCGAACTTATGGTCTTGTGAGGTTCAAACTTGTAAAAGTTCGACTACATGATAGGAACCCTTCAGCATCTCCATTGTAACTCATGTGCACATTATTGTTACAAGTTTTGCAGTTCTACTCATGTTTTCTTTTATATGTATGTGATAATTTTACTATGTTAAATGTTATTATTAATCATTACTGGAGCTTTTCTCCCCAGGCCTCCACTGAAAATGTGTTTATGACCCAGTTGGACTTTCCCGGTCACCAAATGGCAATCAATAATTAAATAAATGAATAAAATAAGTCACATTTTTAAGAAAATTGAGCCTAATAAGTTTGATTATTAATAAAATTACTTATGAATCTCTGGAGTTCCTAAACAAATACTTTCAAGAGATTTCTACAGTCTATGTTATGGCTATGTCACATGTTGCTGTAGAATGCACTCCTGCCTTCCTCCCCTCAATTTCTACACAGGAGCAAGAACTTCATTTTCTACCTTTATCCAGCTACTTTCACTGCTCTTTGCTTGCCTACTGTTATGGAAATTGAAACTATTGCTTTCAATTACTGAACTCTACTATTAGGTAAGACTATTTGATTTAAAAGTACCCCTTGTTACTGTCTACTTTACTGTTACCTACATATTGTTGTTATAACTGAAATTAGCAAAAACGGACAAAGCAGCTACAGCACGGACTGTTTAATGTTAGCACTTTCGGTTAAGGATATTCCTCCACCTTCTTCAGACATATACAATACCAAACACACAGCACTACTTTTTATACATGACAAGCAACTAATTAAAAACAATTGAAATAATTAATTAAATTAAACACTTGATTACTACAACGCAATAATTTAAAGGACTAATACCTTTAACCAAGTACATGATTGTTTTAAAAATATAATAGTACAATTAACTAAACCATGTTCTCTACATGGATTTCTTATGAATGAAAATCTACAAAAGTGAAATGTTTATATTATTAAAATATTTATATTAAAGTTAATGAAAACAGGACAATAACATCAAATCCATCTACTATCAACTCTCCAGCGTACATATAAATATGTTATTATATAAACATTCTGTGCAATTAAATAGCACTACATCCTGTATGAAAAAACAAACAACTTTATAAATGCATCTACATGTATTCTCTATAAAAATAAAAGTAAAAATAAGCCAATAATGAAAAATAATAATAACAACAATAATAATAACTACTTTTTGTTAATAACATTATCACTATTTAAAAGAAACCAAATGTTTGTTACATGAGTCTGTCTAACTCTCAATTAATGCATAAACCATAGAGATGTTGTCACAGTAGTGAGAAAGCGTAATAACAACCTCATCTCTTCAGTGCTTTTAATTTGAGAATGCATTTAATAGATGCATACTCATTCAACCCTGGGGGTAAATGGGCAAGTGTTCTAATTTGCCATAAGACCTCCTGTTCTTCAAGCCACAGTTGCCATGGGCCCCCCCTGAAGTGTGTTTTTACCTGCTGTACAACAGAAAACAGAAAAGAGTGCTCAGGATATTCACAAATATTCTTGGCAAGTGCATTGGTCATGTCCCTTCTCCCTGTAGCATATAAGTGTTTATAAACTCTTTTCTTTAATGACCACTCTGTTTTACCAATGTAAAACGAGGGACATCTCCTACACAAAGCACAATTGCACAGAACGTTTATATAATGACATATTTATATGTACGCTGGAGGGTTGATAGTAGTTGGATTTGATGTTATTGTCCTGTTTTCATTAACTTTAATATAAATATTTTAATAATATAAACATTTCACTTTTACAGATTTTCATTCATAAGAAATTCATGTAGAGAACATGGTTTAGTTAATTGTACTATTATATTTTTAAAACAATCATGTACTTGGTTAAAGGTATTAGTCCTTTAAATTATTGCATTGTAGTAATCAAGTGTTTAATTTAATTAATTATTTCAATTGTTTTTAATTAGTTGCTTGTCATGTATAAAAAGTAATGCTGTGTGTTTGGTATTGTATATGTCTGAAGAAGGTGGAGGAATATCCTTAACCGAAATCGCTAACATTAAACAGTCCGTGCTGTAGCTGCTTTGTCCATTTTTGCTAATTTCAGTTATTTCAGCTTCTTATTTTGTGTGGTTTACATATTGTTGTTACTTTTTTGCACTTATGATTACGGTCACTGCCACTATGTGTTCACCATCTACAGTAGTCACATTGCATATTCTTGTATTCTTTAGCTATGTTCTGTATTATCACCATTTTTTAGTCCAATCTATTATGCTCTTCTGTCTTGTACCAAGAACAGTTTATTAAGCTATCCTGCTTTCTCCTGACTTTTTGAATGTGCTGATTATCATGGAGCTTCAATCAACTTGGTCCTTTTGTGGCCAGCTGGATAGCACTAGGTATTTTGAAGTGGTGTACAACTGCTTCATGCTTTCTGAAAATCCGTTGTTGCTATCTCAAGTTAATTCAATATGTGAGCATGCCACATGCCCTTAGCCATCACACATACCTCAGAGTCAAAGGTTACAGACGCCAAACCTTTAAGGCCTACCCAGACTGCAGCCACACCCAGTAATATTTTAGTAGTTAGTGACTCTCTTGTCACATGTAGGTTCATAGGCGTTTACTAGGCTAACGACCACAAGAGCCTTTTTAAGCCTAGCCATGCATCCCAAATCTCTGCCAAGTTCTGATACCCTTGATAAGTGTAAGCACAGCCCTGGGAAGTGAACCTTTTACAGGTTACCTGTTTACATTAGAGACATAGGTGCCAAACCAGGGATGAATTTCTGGTTCCCCATCCAATTGTCCAAGTTGCACTTGAACTGGGTTAGGGAGGAACTCTACTTCAAATGGATTGTGAGCCTGTTCCATAGACAGGATAGTCTCTGGAATACATACCTATCTCTTCAGCAGGTCCTATTTATATCACAGGCAAGATTTAAGTCTTTAGAATGTTTAATTCTGATACTGTTTGTTTTGTGAATATGCAGGCAGTCCATCAGATTGGGGTCTGACAATGCCCTGTATACCAGGCATAGATCTCCCCTCAAATGCCTGTAGGAGACAGAAAACAGGGATAGAGCCTTGAGGCCTTGGACACTGCCCTCACTACACTTGATAAAATTAGGGTGACAGTTGTCCTTCTGGGCCAAGGATCTGGAGCTGCAATAATGGCTTTTATATTTGTCCATCCTGGCATATAAGATTATAACCTGGAAGTGGACCACATGGGGAGGGGGGGGGTGAATAAGCATGTATTCAATGCGGCAAAGACACTTGTCCAGAGTGGTATTTTCCATCACACAGAATGATGCTGAGATTCTGAAAAATGACAATTGTCATTAATAATTAGGGTGGCACAGTTGTGCAGCAGTTAGAATTGTTACTTTACAGTAAGAGGTTTTCTGGTTTATTTCTCAGCTGGGGTGCCTTCTGTGTGAAGTCTGCATGTCCTCCCTGTGTTCACATGGGTTTCATCTGGGTGTTCTGGTTTCCTTCTACATTTCCAAGACATGCTGCAGGTGGATTAAACATTCTAAATTGGCTTTGGTGTGTGTGTGTATGCATGTGAGTGCCTTCTGAGGAAGGTTGGGCGCCTGGCTGGCAACTCAATACCATAAAATTCTACTGACACTCATTCTGTGGACCGTTGATCCACTGTGGCAACCCCTAACAGGAGCAGCTGAAAGGAGAAGAAGTCATTAATAATTAGTTAAGTTGCTGCTTTAATTCTAGGCAGATCAAGTATGTGTCAGCTTGGAACAAGATGGCTTTTAAGCCTTCCTGCTTTGCCAAGTCTGTACCTCTCTTTCCATAGATTTGACATTCTAGTTACAGTAATTATTGTTCCATAATGCCCTTTTAGGTAGTTTCTTTCAGATAAATATACACCCTAGTAATGTCTAGTACAGAACACCTTCAGGTGGCTCTACTCAGTATCAGGAATCTTAAAAAAATGCCTGGAATTGAAACCCTCCTGCAACTTGAACATATACATATATATGTAGATGCAGAAACCTGGTTTCAAAGCAATGAAAACACTTCTGGCTTTAGTATCTGTTATAAATATTCAGACCTAATGAAAACAGAGAAGGAATATCAGTATTTTCAAGGGATATAATTGTCTCTAAAATGATTTCTGAAGACGTCAAATTTGGATTTGTAGATATTGGAGTACCGTTACCAAGATTAATTATGACTTTCTAGCTAGATATGGAACACATTCTATGTGCCATTCTGATCAAGATAGCTATCTTAATGCCTTAACTGAAATCACATTTAAGCCAAACAACTTTACACTGGAGGGATTTCATCGATTCATGATCAATTTTCAGACCTATACCACCTATACCACCAATGGTCAGCATGCCTAACACTTCCTTAATATTATAAATATTATAAATACAGTCATACCTATAGTTAGCCATGATACTAGAAATTCAAACTCCACTTGATCTTGTCCTCACAAATAGTGTGCTTTTATTTTAAAACTACTGGTACTTCCACTGCAAACACTTTTCTGTTTTGGAACTTCTCAAAAGCAAATTTTCTTCAGTTACTTGATAACAAATTTTAGTTTAATCGTACTTCAATACACCCAATAAGTAAATTCACCACTTGTGCTTCTTTCACAATCCCTTAAATAGTTTTATTGATAAGGCAAGTCCCTGTTTGAACTCCTTTGTTTCATATGTTCATAGGTTCATGGGTAAGTACTGTGCTACTTTTGTGGGCCATTTTAAGCCTAGTTAATTTCTCTTTTTGTGCTTGAATTAACCTATTTCATTTGATTAAAGATTGGTCTTACCCATTCCATGGCTCCAATGAGAATAACTGGGATCATACCATAGATAATGTCATATGTTCATGATATGGATTCATAGGTTGGTGGAATACACATAATGATAAACTACACAACAAGAGAAAGTAATTAAACACATTTAAGCAAACTAGCAAAGAACTTTAGAATACCATTAAGAATTTCAAAGATTAATACAAACTTTAAATAACCAGTGAAACCAAAAAGTGACTATAAATCTTTCTTTAGACATATCAGGAGAACTTACATCTAGCAATGTTAAGAGCTATTTCCCAATAACGTACTAGTTTGCCTGCTTATTAGTAGAATAATATGGCTTATCGGACCCCATGCTTAACTGTATTAATCTATGGTTCTCCACTTGCTACATTCTAAAAGCCTGGAAAACATCTATTGTAGTTCCATTACATGTGTGGTCCAGCAAGGTACTTTGATAATGATAGGCACACTAGTTTCACTAGCATCATACAAAAAGCTATGAGCATAGTATCTCAGAATCATTAATTTATACATTATAAATCTCTTAACCTTGGATCCTCATCAGTTTTGTTTTGCAAAGACAGGCACTGCCTCTTTAACCTTGTTAATTTATTTGAAAAAAGTAACCAAAGTAGTGGATAGCAGTTACTTATTAAATACATATCAAGTTCGGGTTGAGGCCTTTGACATTATTCTTCATGCAGGCATTATTAATAGATGTAAATCTGAATTTAAATGCATATATTGTAAGGCAGTTGGTTATGTGCTAGTCTAACAAAACTCAGACGGTTAGAGTCACAAGTGCTACTTCAGAAAGCAAAACAAACATTACATTGGTTATCTAAGGGATCAGTGGCTGTCGGAGGTTGTAAATGACTGTATATTGTCTATTGTTATTTATTCTTCCACTGAGCACAATTGCTCCAACATAGTTTACACTACATTAATAACTGGCCTTAAACTGAATGTGAAAAATGTTGTACAGTTTACTTTGATAAAAATAAGCATTTCCTCACCAAACCATACAGGCAACACATTCCCTCCAATCAGACACTGTTGTAAGGGATCTAGGCACTGTTTTTGATAATTCTTTATCTTTTGACCATCATGTCTCCATAATAGTTCAGAAAGCCTTCTAGATGAATCATCTAATTTCTAAATGCATTTCCTATAATTCCAAAGAAGACTTAATCCCCTTTTGTTCATCTTTCATCAGACCCATTACTGAATAGAATGTCTTGTTTGGCATGTATTTGTGTAACTATATCTGTGATGTCCCCCACTCTGGGCCAGTAATCAAGGAGCCTGAATCCTCACCACTGGAATTGGAGAGGGATGTTCACTTGGAACAAAAATGAATACATCCAGTATTTCCAGATGCAGCTCTCTGCATCAAGCACAATTTCCCTTAAGAGCACACAGGAAATACAGTCATTCTGGGGTCTGGGTTTCTCTGTGTCTCCATCCACAGCAAGACTCCTCACTGGCACAGTTATATGGTTGAGTCCTCAGCTAAGAGCCCAAGCCAAGTCCTCCAGTGAAACCAGTGCTTTGTGTCCCTGGTCCAAGTAGCTGACACACACTCTTTGAGATTTGATCTGCGCATGCAAGCACACACACACACACACACACACACACACACACACACACACACACACACACACACACACACACATATGCACACTCTCACACACACACCTGGGAAAGGCTGGCACAGGTTTACTAGCTATGCCCCCTTCTGCCCTGACTATAAGGTAGTTACCACCACCAGGCACTCCCAAGCCAGCTATTCTATGGCTCTTTCAAGGGTACCCAGTTATACGAAGTGAAATCAAGATTAATACAAATGGTAGTTTGGCCAATGTGGTAAGGCTTTCAGGAGTGGCCACAGAGTCACCAAACAGATATGAGTACTTTCAAAGGTTAAAGTATTCCCTAAAGGAACAGCCACAATGAAAAGTTTAAATATATTTAATGTTGTTGCTTGTCTTTTGGCTTTTCCCGGTTAGGGGTTGCCACATTGGAACTCTGGTCCACTAATGATTGGCAGTGGGTTTTTACAGTGCTGAGTTACCAGCCTGATGCCCAACCTCCAAAGAAGGCACACCCATTCATGCACGCACCTACCTGCATGTCTTTAAACATCACTCAACCGCGGGGAGGACATGCAGACTCCACACGGAAGGCACTCCAGCTGAGAATCGAACTTGAGAACCTCTTGCTGTGAGGCAACAATACTAACCGCTGCTCCACTGTGGCCTTATTATAATAAATAATAGAAAACATGAAAATACTAAATGTCTATTTACAATAAACACCAGAGTTTCAGCACAGGAAATATTAAAATAACACAGATGAAAAGATTCACAAAGATACAGAAAAAACAGTACTTAACCAAACTCACTATATTTTCCTGACTGATCTAAAAAATTATTCTCTAGTTACTTACAAGAGCAAGGCAAGATGAAGTAGGTTAGAGATCCTTCTTTGTAAGTTTACAAAAAACAGAGTGCCATGAGACTTCAGTCTCACCTAGTATTAAAATATCATTTTTGCCCTACATTACAAAATGACATCAAATACATCTGGTCATCTGACTTCTGGTTCCCATGCTACTCCCCTTGGCCAGAAGCTGTCTGGATTGAGAACATAGGTGTCAATAATTAACACGCATACACACAGCTTGCTAAGACTTGCTGCAGCTCCAGGAAGTCATAAAACCATAAAATACTTTCATTCATTGTACATGAGTTAATAATAAACCATACTTCTTGCAGTCATTGCATCTCTGGCTTCATTCAAAACTGTGAAATAGCATCTTTATGGCCTACGCCCAATAATTTAATTTCTTATTATTTTTCAAAGTTAGCTGGAACTGAGCTAGACCTCTTCTCTTCCAGTATCCTCTGTTAAAACATATACATTTAAACAGTTGCAATAATACATGTATATTTATTTTTCTGTCCAGCAGGGCACACTGTTAATACAATTTTAACACAGGCAACTTTACAAATACATTTTCAACACAAGATCTGTACAAATCAGTTTGATATACAAATGACATGGGCGGCTGCAGTGGTGTAGCAGTTAGCATTGTCACCTCACAGCAAGAGGTTCTCTGGTTCAATTCTCAGCTGGGGTACCTTCTGTGCAGAGTCAGCATGTCGTCTCTGAGGTTATATGGGTTTCCTCTGTGTGTTCCAGTTTCCTCTCACATTCCATAGACATGCAGTATGTGGATTGGACACTCTGGCCATAGGTGTGAGTGTGTATGCAAGTGAGTGGCATGGATGAACTACCACACAGGGCTAGCCACCTGGCAGTATAAACCTTGGCTTGAGATGACTGTCACTGTTGAATTAACACTCCAAACCTATGTGCAAAATGGTTTGAGTATGGATGGACACAAATGACATATAATTCTTTACAAAATTCCAACTAGCTCTGCAGCCATATGTTAGACATCCACTGTCCTACTTCTCCTGGCATAGCTGTCAATACCTCACAATGTCACAGTATCACTCAACATAAGAGACCTCAGAAATTCCTAGCTGAAAAGATTGATGGCCACAAAACCCACAGATACTCAGATAGAATTGCAGCCCTTTCCTTATACTCTGTTTTTTTGCAGACTCTACTGTGATGATCAGTGTCTAGCCTTTTGAAGAATGAAAGGTTCAACCCTCCATGACTTCTTTTCCCTTTAGGGAACAAATTGTTCCTTAAATACCTGGTTAAAGGACATTAACCTTCATTAACAAATAGATAAGCCACATTGGCATGATAGAGTTCTCAATATATTCCATGCCTCTGGAACAAACTTCCTCTATTTATAAAGCAGGCAGAGACTGGATACCTTCAAGAAAAAAATAGGTAACAGTATAAAGGCTCTACCCTGGTTTATCGTGTGTTCCCCTTATTGAAGCTGGAGGGGAACTTTGAATATAATTTATTGGCTAGGCCTTTGTCTGTAGACTGAGTGCCAAATTGCCTGATACTTACCTATGTAACTATGGTTTACTACCACCTCAGTTTATGAACAGCACACTGAATATTATATGCACTGGTTACTGTGTGGTATTTCTGTCATCTGACATAACTGTCTGTGCTTTACATTTCTTATGTTTAACCCAAAAATTCTGCTCCTATAAATAAATGCTCAGTTCTGACTTGTTTATTAACTTTAATTTTGTCACTATAAATACTGCATGTGTTTTGACACTGGATATGTACCACTGTATGTTACTATCATCCTCTGAACTAAAATTATTATTTTTCTGCTTTATTAGGTGTTACCTTTGCTTAAAGAATGGGCAACCTGTACATCAACACCCTGACTGGAGAATGAACTTTCTCGAGCAGGGTGTTAATCTACAGGTAATGCCCACTGAAAAATGAGTCCGCCTCTTCACAACAGCATATTAAGCCAATATTTTATTCTTGCTGAGCAGCGCTTCTGCTCTTTGAGTCTTCTTCTTCTTCTTTCGGCTGCTCCCGTTAGGGGTCGCCACAGCAGATCAACTGTTTCCATTTCCTCCTGTCCTCTGCATCTTGCTCTGTCACACCAGCCACCTGCATATTCTCTCTCACCACATCCATAAACCTTATCTTAGGCCTTCCTCTTTTCCTGTTACCTGGCAGCTTCATCCTTAGCATCTTTTTCCCAATATACTCTGCATCCCTCCTCAGCACATGTCCAAACCAACGTAATCTTGCCTCTCTGGCTTTGTCTCCAAACCTTCCAATCTGGGCTGACCCTCTAATATACTTATTCCTAATCCTGTCCATCCTCATCACACCCAGTGCAAATCTTAACATCTTCAACTCTGCCACGTCAAGCTCTGACTCCTGCCTTTTTGTCAATGTCACTGTCTCCAACCTGTATAACATAGCTGGTCTCACTACCCTCTTGTAGACCTTCTCTTTCACTCTTACTGATACTCGTCTGTCACAAATTACTCCTGACACTCTTCTCCACCCACTCCATCCTGCCTGTACTCTCTTCTTCACATCTCTTCCACACTCTTTGAGTGTAAAACTAAAAAAAAAAAAATTAAATAAAAAAAATAGAAAAGCACGTGTGTGTGTGTGTGTGTGTGTGTGTGTGTGTGTGTGTGTATGCATGCATGAAAGTGAGAGTGACATTAATTGAGCTATTAGTTAACATTCACTAAGCAGCATTTTTGCTGTTTAGTGAGTGTAAAAGTAAAAAAATAACATAAAAAAGAAAGAAAAATGTGCGCATGTGTGTATGTGTGTTTATGTTTCTGTTTACGTGTAAGTATATGCATGCTTGTGTGCATGAAAGCGGAGGTGTGTTTGTGTGTGTGAGAAGAGAGAAAAAGAGTGAGACTGATCTAACAAAGGCAGCAACAGCAGGTAAGAGGTTTGCATACCTCTCGACCTCTTAGATCAAGAAATCTGGATAAAGCCTAAAATGAAACAAAGGCTCAAAATATGGACAGATTTTTAAATGCTGCCCGTATAAAATTACGAAGTTGCTTAAATAAATGATTTCTGTTACTATGAGTTTTCTGAAGGAAATAAAGTCTGAAACTCAAATATATGTCATTATTTAGTAAATGCAGTCCCCACTGACTGGCAACAAACCACATATTTTAGGAGTAAGGGACAAAAATGAAGAAAATATCTGGATATTTTTGAAAATGCTATATTTTGGATGTGAAATACTTCGTCCAACACCATTTACATATAATACAGCAAGCCTGAAGCATTAGGCGGAGGAACTATTTTACATCAGAAATATATTAAAAAATAGTAATAAAAATCTAAATAATTAAATAAAAGACACAAATTTTACAGACAGACCATTCTCTAAACACAATAATGCCCTCCAGGGTATGTGTTACTACAGCTTTGGGCCTCATAACAACCCTGGACAGGCGTTATTTACACAGTAACACAAACCCTGTTGGGCATTATTGCTTGTTTAATTGCCACCATTACTTAAACTAAATTGCAGTTAAAAAAAAAAACAACACTTTCCTTCCTAGGTCATCAACTGTTCTTCAGTATATGATATTTCGGATGCTCCACTTGAAGAGTTCATTCCACTGAAATTACTAATCAGCAAGCAAGCAAATGCATATATAAATAATGGCATTTTTTATGGTATATGTTTAAAATGAGTATTTCAAGTTACAGTATAGTGTTATTAGTACAGGACCCAAGATATAACTGCAGAAATGATTGTTTAATGTTGCTATATGTTAATAATAGATCAAAACTGTGAAAAAGTTTGTTGAGGGTGACAGGATTACAAGGTGTGTCCAAGCAGAAACAGAAGTCCTTACACTAAATAAAGTATCAGTGAACTACAGTCTACCATGCAGACTTAAAAAAAAAAGCACAGTATTACCTTCAAACTCAGAACTTGCTCTTTTTTTTTTGGGGGGGGGGTAAAATCTCCCACTATTAATATTTCAGTTGTTTCCTTTCTTTTTTATGCTGACACAAGTGATTCAAGGCATAATACAAACATAACAATGAGGGAGACCTGTCTAAAAAAATGGCTGAAGAAAATCTAACAGATGGTGAGCTATGCACCAAGGAATACATTGTTTTATGTGCTGCCAGAATATCTTTCTGTGGGATAGTACACCTCAGTCCTGAACAATACATTTCTAATGTCAGTTAATAATGACATACTTCCTCTCATATGCTCTTCCTCAAGAATTAAATTTATCCTTTCCCTTAGATCAATGTAACTTTACATCACTAATTTAAGAAGTAGAAATCTGTGGATCTGAGCTTAATAAATGCCAAGGATAACAAAATTAGCTTTTTTATACAATGATGCCTTTAACAAAGAAGGTGGGCAGAAACAAACTCTCAGGAAACAAAATATGCCTCTCCAGTGGGTGGTCCATGATTAAAGCCTGTAAATAACTTAAAGACCAGCTCCATCTTGATACATATTAGGGTTATATGCACTGCCCATTGTGAACAAGTCTTTTAAAACTGACAGTTTTATAGGCCTCATAGAAGTTTCTCTAATTTCACAGCAAGACACCAAAATGGTACAGATTTCTTTCTCAGAGCTTGTTTTGCTCTCAGCAAGCTACTTAACCTTACTGTGTTTCTAAGTCACAACTGTCAGTTATAGTGGGTATAAAGACGACCTCACTGAAAATGAGAGGCTGCATCTGAGATAGGTTTTATGTCTGAGTAAACATAGTGTGATAAAAAAGCACTCACCTTATAGCTTCAAAATGCTCTGACACACTGTGACTGAGTAATTTAGACAAGGAGAATTACAGTCTGTATTTTTGTCTGTAGTTGTAATAAAATACACATTTCTGTGTTTTGGTGCAAAGACTAAACTAGTGTTTGACAGATGTAAGATCACTTTATTTTGATATGATTTACTTTTTTTATTTTTCTGCAGTAATGCATTAGCAGGGAAAACTTAACTCAGGATATAAGTGAAATGCTAAAATGGCTGTCAAATATCTTTTTCATGTTTGCTTCAGAAATTGGTGCTGTGATTGTCCATTAGAGAGCTGTTTACATTGCTCCAAAAGCTCCATTTAGTTCTCTTGACAAGGTGGAATAAGTTGCTGGCTGTGATGGATAGAGGCACCTGTCCTAATGGCTGCTCAAACTGTGCCCACTAGTGCACGCTACATTGATAAATTGACAACAGTTGGGACATGCTCTGCTAACAGCAAGAATGAGGCTACTAGGACAAACACAGGCGGTTAGGCAGTCTGTTTCAATATTCTGGGGAAAGTTATGCAGGCTACTATCTAACACCCTAACAGCTGCCATGAGAAATTACAGTTTAGCTAAAATTTCTTTATTACATGTTTCTGTCTATTACTATAGCACTAAAAATATAGAATATATTTTGATGAACATAAACAAGATGCAATCAGAAATATGTTTATACTCAAAAAATATACATGTTTCTGTGTGTGTGTGTGTGTGTGTGTGTGTGTGTGTGTGTGTGTGTGTGTGTGTGTGTGTGTGTGTGTAGCAGTGGATGTTTGTGTGTCAGCTGTATGAATAATAATGGATAGAGTAGCATTAAGTAAGAGAAAGTGCTGCAATAATGTAAGCAAATCATAACCCCCCCACAAGATGATAGACAAGGACCAGCAATTAATAAATAAGAATTAAAAAGCATTTAATTTCAACATTGTCAACAGGAAATGCCTCATAATTTGCTATTATGTTTAGGTTGGAATACACAAATAAATATAAACATATTCATTTAATCCCAAAATGCATTTTAAGACTGATTCTGTAAGTTATGTCACATGGCTGGGCTTTATCATGAGTCCCTTTTCATTTCATTTGACATACTCTAGACTCTTACAGAAAGATAACATACTGCTCGTAATCACTATAGCTTAAACTACTTTTAGGGAATGGAATGGCTGTTACCCTCCCTTTTTTTTTTTTTAAGGTTAAAAAAGAACAGAAACAGTACATTAAACACTTTGCCCTGGGCAGATTATGTAGTACAACAGCAGCTGTGCTCTTTACTTGAAACTAGGTGCTGATAAATGACTGCAGCATGAATCAGAAGTATCAGGTCTCCCAAAAAGGTATACTGCAGACTTCCAGCACTCACCCCATGCAAGTACAGATACCGTCCATGTCCATTTTAATGTTTTGATATTGCACTTGTAATGAAAAGTCATGAGGAGGGTATGGCCAGATATTAAAACATATTCCTTATAGCTGTCACTGCATTATGTCATTCCAAAGAAAGTGATTTTCTCATATTTTTCTTCGGATGTGCTTTTAGGTACAGTAACAAATAAATGGAATGACATACATGTTTATTCAGCTTGTATTTATATTATATTGTTTCCAGTGAAATTTATTTTGTCTTGAGCATAAGGTGTTTCTATAGCTGGCAGGTACAATAGATTATAACAATGCTGATATTATTGTGCTATTATAAAATATTATCAGTTTGCAAGCTTAAAAGAAAGTATAGTTTGATCACAGTTTTCTGTCCCCATATATACACACACACACACACACACACACACACACACACACACACACACACACACACACACACACACACACACACACACACACACACACACACACACACACACACACACACACACATATATATATATATATATATATATATATATATATATATATATATATATATATATATATATATATATATATATATATATATATATATATATATATATATATATATATATATATATATATATATATATATATATATATATATATATCCATCTGCAGCAGCTGGAAAGGCCACAGAAGTAACTCACACAGAGGATTACTGGCCTCAAACAAATGCCCTACACTGACCGCCTCAAAAAACTCCAGCTATACTCCGTAGTGTATCGGCTACACTGAGGTGATCTCCGCCTAACATATAAAGCTATGTCAAACCCAGAGCTGTTGGACATGCTACACCTAAAGAAATCCCAATCCCTCTGAGCTACATGCTCTAGGGACCTAAACCTTGTCACCACAATAAATAGGACATGCTGGAGGGATAGATTCCTGTCCCAGAGACTTCCCATACTCTGGAACAAACTACCTATCTATATCAAACAAAGCTCCTCATTAGCGCTATTTAAGAAAAATCTTGATGATTGGATGGGAAATAGGAAATACACCCCAGGGATCACTTCTGTGTCTCTGCTCGACAGTGGCACAGGAAAATAACCTTCTTGGGTGGCATAAGCCAAGGAACCTTGTTGGCTAGGCTTACAAAGGCCCTTGGGCCGATAGCTTAGTACCTACCTATGAACCTATGAACCTATATATAAATATATATATATATATATATGTTTTTATATATATATATATATATATATATATACATATACTTATATATATATATATATATATATATATATATATATATATATATATATATATATATATATATATATATATATATATATATATATATATATATATATATATATATATATATATATATATATATATATATATATATATATATATATATATATTTATACATGGTTCCCCTTCATAATATCAAATTACTGAATGCTCGATATTCAAAAACTCGAAATTATAAAGTCGAACCAACAAAAATCCCGAAACCCACAAGCACGAAAACAAAAAACCCCGAGCATACAGAATACATACACCACACAACACGCACACCATACAACCCACATAACATAAACTACAAGCACTACACTACATGTACGCAAAGGGGCAAGCCCCCCTGCACCCCTCACACACACCACTTATATATTCCAACTCCAAGATTGCACTAATACACAAAAAAAAAACACCACACAGACATTTTAAACTGCCTCGCACACACACAAACACATCACGCATACATAAACACATCCAACATTCACACTCATACTCCCACCTCCCTACCCTAACCCACATGCACAGCTTACAAAACACATATTCACTCACTTATCTTCACTTACGTAAAACATCCCAACTCACACACTTCCCATCCCGAAGCTGACATGCATAAGCGCAAATTCGAGATATTTGAATTTGCACTTATGCAGATTCGTGCTTCTGCATTTTCAACTTTACAGTCTCAAGTTACTGAATTCGAGCATTCAGTAATTTGGAATTGTGAAGGGGAACCATATATATATATATATATATATATATATATATATATATATATATATATATATATATATATATATATATATATATATATATATATATATATATATATATATATATATATATATATATATATATATATATATATATATATATATATATATATATATATATATATATATATATATATATATATATATATATATATTGCAGAAATGTATTATTAGAGATTTTGAAGTAGTACTTATGGTAAATATTCAGTGTGGATGTCCAACACGTGGCTGTCCATTAAAAAGTGTGCTGGTGACTTTCTTGTATCTTAAAAAGCAAACCTACATTTTTTATAACTATAAATGATGCATACTTTATGGAAGATGCCCACAAAGACAATAAGTTGACATCTTTTTATGGTAAAGCCATTTTATAAAATGGATTGTGCTGAGTCATGCTAAAAAGAGGCCAAAAGAGCAACGTGTTTTCTACAAGCCTCTGCAAAACCTCTTGTTAACACATAACAGATGCTATAATTTCACAT
This sequence comes from Protopterus annectens, assembly GCF_019279795.1. Taxonomy (NCBI): domain Eukaryota; kingdom Metazoa; phylum Chordata; order Ceratodontiformes; family Protopteridae; genus Protopterus; species Protopterus annectens. Next base: position 807,953,167 of record NC_056744.1, read on the forward strand.
GCATTCTTCTGAGACTAATGCATTGCAGCTGTCTGCAGACTGTGGTCTTTATAATCAAAGAAGTTGCATAAGCCAAAATGCAAAATGCACAGTGACTCTGCTTACTCGCACCAATGTCTGTTAATGAATGCACTGAGATGTCCACAGCTCATACAAATATATAAAACACCCCACACAAACAAAAAATAAAAATCACTCAATGGCAGCAAATCTTATATAAGATAACAGAAATGAGTACCATTAGCTTTTGTTTACCTCCTTGTTCCTGACAGAGTTTTATCCTATATAACTGTGTTTTGTTTTTTGGTAAATTAGTTGTACCTACCAAATAGTAATGTATTGCAATTAAAAAGGGATCTAACCTAAATCGTCCATGTATGGAAACAAGCAACAGAAATGTTTTTCTTCTACCAAAACAAATGTTCAGGAATTGTACTAACTTTAAAAAAAAGTTTGATCTGACTATGCATTTGAGGTAACCTCTTTGATATTTTAGGGGCTCCCACAAATGCATAACATGCATACAATACACACCAGAAATTTTTACCAGTTTTTAAGTTGAAGTAGAGATGCGGTTCCTCAAGTTTCTGTCATGCTTTTATAGGTTTTGTTATAGTTGCAGATGCGGGTTGACAAAGGTTACTTTAAGCTAAAAAAACTGTAATAATATAAAAAAAAAAAATAAAATATTATTACTGACAGAGCTATTACTATGTACAAGCAGCATCATCATGTTTGTGCCATTAGTCTGAGATTTGTGCCATTAGTCTGAGTCATTCTTGATCATTAATTAAAAAAAAATTAAAAAAAATTAAACAAAAAGGATAACTTCAAAGCAAAAAAACCAGACAATCTAAACCATGACACACCACCCATCACAAACCCACAAAAGCAACCTCTGTCCTTCATCCGATAAATTATGAATTAAAAATTCTCAACGTTCTTCAAGTCACTACTTGTACTTCTTCTCACCCCTCTCTCTTCTTTTCACCCCCCACCTCCTCATACTACCCACTACCTGATCACAACCCCTCTACTTTCCCTCCATCTACCCACATTTTCTATCCCCTATCACCACTTCTTTTTCTAAAAAACCTTGGTACTACTAAAACATAACTTACTCCCCAGAATACCTTAAACCCCCAGAAGCCCTTAAATGTCACCCCAGTCTGGTCTGTACCCCATTAGCTTACTCCTTAAAGAGATTATTACTCTACAAGAAGAAGATCACTATCTTCTATCTGGCAGCAGTGTATATCCCTTCTTAAGGCCCACTCTACTCTTCATCCCTAGCCTTAACTTCACATCCAGATCCTCAAAAACTGTAGAAAATCTATACACACCCAGCTCCAAAGATACATATACAGCTCCACAATCAACATACTCTCCCCACATCTCTTATGTCCTTGCAACCTGTAGCCGCACCACTGTGTTATCATACTACTGCTAATTACCACAAAACAGTTATCATTGCTTGTAGCAGTTTCTCCCTGTTTCCTCCTCTTCCTTGCCCTCTCTAAGGCCTCCACTCCCCTCTCTCCTTCTCTCCCACACTGCATGTCCTGTCCTCCCCAACTCTGGTTTCAACCACCAACTACCTCCAAAAAAAAACAATTCACTAGATAGCTAGAGAGATCTCACCATTTCTATATACTCCCACAGGGATCCCTCAAGGGTCCATAGGGACCTACTATATCTTTAATTTTCATTTTATTTACTACTCCACTTGTGTTACCAACAACTCTGTTAAATATTCAGACGACTCAGCAATAGTTTGTACCACCAATAGTATACCCAAATTACTCTCACACACACAGCAAGCATTCTCTTCCATTGAAAACTGGATGACTAACAAGCATCTTGCACTCAGTCCCAACAAAACTAAACTTCTTCTTTTTACTTCTAAGAAAACCACCATAATAAACAAACCAGACTTTAAAATCTACTCACTAAACAAAATTGCCATAGAAGTTGTCTCATATACAAAATTGGTAGGTGTTACCATAGATGAAAGCTTAACCTTTGACCAAAACATTCACAACATTAGAAAAACTCACCAAAAATTCAGAACCCTCTACAAACACAAATATATCCTTAACCCCGCTAGTATGCTACCAAACAAACCCTCACCTCTACCTTCCTACTACCATCCCTATTATATGGTGCCCCCTCTTCTCACTAACATTCAAAGCTCCCTAAAAGCCAAAAAGGAAACTTGCTACAACAAAATCGCCAGATTTGCAACTAATGCCACTAATTTTTCCCACCACTGTTCCTCACTTAACACACTAAAATGGCTCTAACTACCGCAATACCTTATCTACCAACAACTCACTGTAGCTCACAAAATAATCTATAAAACGCTCTACTGTCCAGTCCTTTCCTCCACTCTAATTCGATACCACCCAAACAGACTGCTCAGATCAGAAAATGAGACCTTACTGCTCGTCCAAAAACTCACTCTTCCTGCTGTTCAAACACTTTACTCATTCTGCATTGCCAAACTCTGGAACTCACTCTCATCAGCACTCAGATCCACTAATAATGCTAACTCCCTCAAAAATGCCCTTTACTTTCACCTATCTACCCATTGGCAATGGTCCTGCTTCATGTCTCATATAGCCTGAACCTTCTCACACTGTCATTTTTCACACACTTCCCTATCCATTGTTAGGTTTGTAACATGTAACTCCCTCTATTTATTTTTCCTTCTGCGGTAGCGTTGTCGCCTCACAGTAAGACGCTGTCCAGTTCGACTCTCAGCTAGAGCGTCTTCTGCGTGGAGACATGCGTGAATGGGTGTACCTTCATTGAAGGTTGTGCGTCAGGGCTGGCAACTTGGCACGTAAAAATTCAACTGCCAATCATTAGCGGATCGGAGTTCCGCTGTGGCGACCCCTGACCGGGAAAAGCCGAAAGACACAACAACAACTTTCCTCCTTATCCACTGCCCATGTCTTTGCTAGACATCTCTATTTACTGCACACTGCCAAATTGCATTGTATATAGTTATTGATCACTTCTTCTCAAATGATGTTTATGTAATGTTATGATCCACTTCTGACTGGTAAACTTCTTCATCTCATTTGTAACTATTTTTAGCTTTGTTGTAGCTGATCGTTGCTTTGTTAACCCAATTTGTAATTAACTGAATGTTGTACTTTCATGTCTATTGGAGCTTTTCTCTCCAGGCCTCCACTGAAAACGAGGTCATTCCGGCCCAGTAGACACACCTGGTAAACAAATGTAAATAAATGAATAATTACATTCCCAGTTGATTTATAACTGGCAGCTGATACATAATCATGACACCCTTCACAGATGACTGCAATTGCTTTTTTGTGTTATTGCTAAGACATAAATAGTAACTAAGGAAGTGACCTGCAGTAAGCTGTGACATCATTTATGCAGTAGGAGCAGGTTGCCACTACAAAGTGCACTTTCTGACAGACTCAAGACAGCACTGAAGTAACATTTCATAGTCAACTGATATGGTTGATAAATAGTATTAATGGACAGCAAAAATAAGTTGAGATAGATACAAAGGGCAAAAAAAGCACATATCAGATGGCTAACAGCAAAATCCATATGTATTTGATACATGGAGTGAAACAGAAGGAAAAGATTCTAGAATGTACAAGTGAAAAGACTAATAACTAATAATAAGTGTGTGTGTGTGTTTATGCATATCTTTGCTGGAGCCTTCCTGTGTCGTGACAGAGTGCTCTTCAAACACTCTGGAGATATACAGAGCTGAGTATATTTTTCTGGCACTTCAGATTTGTGTACTAGTAATTGTTGTTTGACTAATTTTATATCATTGCTGGCTGAATTCAGAGTTGTGCATTGTTATTTTTGCTTCACTGTATAGTTTTACAGATCTCTGCTGAAGGTGTCCCCCCCCCCCCCCCATATTTCTCTGTGTCTTAAGTTGGTATAACTGGTTTTACATCCTTTGTGTTATCTGACCATCTCAAGGATTACTTGCATAACATTAGACCCTGTTAGTAAAAGTCTGCATATCATTGCTGGAGCCTTCCTGTGTCCTGACAGAGTGCTCTTCAAACTATTTGGAGATATACAGAGCTGAGTATATTTTTCTGACACTTCAGAGTTGTGTACTGGTAATTGTTGTTTGACTAATTTTATATCATTGCTGGCTGACTTTAGAGTTTTGCACTGTTATTTTTGCTTCACTGTATAGTTTTTCAGATCTCTGCTGAAGATGTTGGTTTTCCCATACCGACCTTCCCTATTCCTGTGTTGTTGTTTAAATTTGGAGGCTTTTGCAGTTGCCCACCCCACACTGTAGATTTGATCTGGGACACTCCCCCCGTCCCAACTCTTTACCCCATTCTACCTAATAGACTCCTTCTGCACTTGTTTTTAGTCATTTTTAATTTAATTGCATTTTTTAAACTGTTTGGTCTAACATTGCTACATACTCAAGTGTGCTAGCTTGCACTGCATTTGACTTGTTTTGACTGCTGTTTTAGCTACTTTTCTGTATGTGTATATATACATATATATATATATATATATATATATATATATATATATATATATATATATAAAGTACCTTTCCTGTAACTAGTGTAGTCCAGATTCAGATCTGCTGTATCCAGGACTGTATGTAAGCTTCTGAGCCCCCCCCCCCCAAGCTTTCTGTGTTGGAGGGAAGCCTTCTAGCTTATCAGTGGGAGTGGTAAGCACTAGGTAACCTATCTACCACATAAGGAGTGGTTCTGGCCCAGAAATTGTAGTTATTGGCCGTTTGGGCAGATTTCCATCTCTCTCAACTTTCTGATTTAAAAGCCCACATTTGCACTTGTTTCCCCCCTTTCCTGTAACTAGTTTAGTCCAGATGCAGATTCTTAGTTTTAGCACTTGAATTTGCTTATTCGTGATCAGCACTTGTTCAGAACTTGTAAGCACTAAATAACCTATTAATTTCTACAGCACTCAACCTTCCTCATTACCTAGAGGAAACAGTTTTGGTGCTTACTTTCCTCACTTGCTTAGAGAAAAACAGGTCTTGTACTCACTTTCCTCACTTATCTAGAGGAAAATAGTTTTTTATTCAGGCATGTCCAAGGGTCAGCTCCCAGTGTTCTCTCCTGTCTATCTGATGAATCTGGGCATCTTGGGGAAATGTAGAAATTGCCTCATGTACACAGACAACCCTCTCCTCCTACCACCCAACACTACAACTTGTGAGAGATGCACTTATCTAGCCAAACTGGAGGTAAAGCTCTCTCCAATCAAGACTGAACTTGACAGTCAAGAGGAGAAGGTAAACACTTGCACCACACCACACTCATCACATAGTCTCACTAAATCTACACCACCAAACTCCACACATAGAAACACAAAAACATTTGTGGAGGCTCTCAATAATAATCTGCTCAAGGAACACAGACCCCCAAAGCATAAATGCAAGCAACCTCCACCCCCCCCAACACAACCCAAATGACACATAGCCTGCAGACTCAGTGTGCCACTCAACCACAGCCAATAAAGCAAAACAACGTACCCAACACACTAGCCCACTCACCAGGCTAAACAAGGAGAAGGTTACTGTCAGCTGCCTGTCAGGTGCCAGGATCTGCCACATAACCCACGCACTCAGGTCACTCCACAACAAGTACAAATATGACTCTTTCATTATCCATGTTGGTGTGAACGACCTGAGATGTACCTCCCTGGACTACATGAAAAGAGACATGGAAGAGCTCTCTGATCTTGTAGCCCAGACAGGTATGACCCTAGCCCTGAGTAGCATTCTGCCATCACTCAGAATGATGCCGCAGTACATGGACAAAATGATTGACTTCAACAATTAGCTAAGCTTCTGGTGCCATTCTAAAGGGATCCAGTATCTGTCTGCTGGGATGACATGGTCGAGAGACCATGATACTTTGCCAGAGATGGCCTGCACCTGTCACCCATGGGATTTTGCATACTGGCTAAGGTTCCTATCGCCCCTATAGTGCCTTTTTTAGGCAAGGTTCAAATGACAAATTCACCACCGTAATGGGAACAGGCAAGCAAAAACTGAGGGTGATGCTACTCAATGCTAGAAGTCTAAATCTCAAAATGCACTCACTCGAGGCACTCCTTAAAATGGAGAACATTGATATCTGTGCAGTGACTGAGACCTGGTTCAAAGCTCCAGAAAGCACCCCTGAACTACCAGGCTATAACTCATACCACACTTTTTGGCCATGTAACCTGGACCGGAACACCAAAGGCAGAGGTGTGTCCATATTCATTAAGGATATCCACACCTCCAGGCTAGTTGCTCAAATAATGCAGCCGAGGTTATCCAAGTGCAACTAACTCTGGGAAAAACTGCAATCCAAATTGTAGCTTGCTACAGATCACCCACCATGCCCCATGATTCCCACTCCTCTTTTCTTGATGTACTGGAAAATATTAGGGTTCAACCAAACACCCTAATAATGGGCGATTTCAACTACCCCACCATTAACTGGGAAAACTACTCATGTACCAACTCCTTCGCTCAACGCTTTCTGAAATTCATAAACTCCAATGCCCTGGATCAACTTATCCACACCCCCACCAGGGGTAACAATATCCTAAATCTAGTCATTACCAACATGAGTGACCGGTGTTCCACACCTGAAATCAATGCCTCATTGGTCCGATCCGACCATAAGCTAATTACCCTAGATATCCACATTCTGCCCCCACCCCCCCATTAAGGAAACCATGGTAAACAATTTCTCCAAAGCCAACTTCATGCTTCTTAAGACAGAAGTGGTGAACTTCATGACACCCATGCAGATGGACAATACAGTTACGACTACTGAATCCTACACAATTGCACTTTATAAGCACTTACATGAGTGCATGGATCGTGCTATCCCAAACAGAACCAAGACGCTATCCTCCAAAAAAAGGAAGCCAGTCTGGTGGTCCCCTGCCATAAACAAACTGTACAACAGAAGGAAGAAACTGTTGCAAAAGCGAGTAAAATCCCATGAGTGGAGGAACTCCCTGGTCAGCCTCAGTAAGAAGCTGCGATCCCTGACAAAATCCTCCAAAGATAGTTACGAAAACAAAATTGACACTGATTCTAAAGACAACCACAAAGCATTCTATAGCTATGTCAAGAATGTCAAAGGCAACACTCAGATCTGCTCTGAGTTACAGCACAATGGCAGTAAATATGCAAACCCAACTGATATTGCCAACATCCTGGCAGATAGGTTCAGTGCTAACTTTACCCCCTTCTCACCCCCTAAAGAGCCCATTTCTATACCGGAAGAATGCAAAGTTCCTGTAATCACAGCTGCACAGGTAAAAACCACACTCTCTAAAGCCAAGAACACAGCATCCATGGGACCAGACAACATCCCAGGCTGCGTTCTACACAAACTACAGAACGAACTGGCATCCCACTTAAGCACCATGTTCTGTCATAGCCTCACCTCAGGCTTTGTGCCTGCTGAATGGCGCACAGCGATGGTTATCCCACTCCACAAGGGGGGAGCCACCACAGAATCCAGGAACTACCACCCCATTAGCCTGACGAGCCTGGTCTGCAAGGCCATGCAACGTATCATCATGGAACTTATAAACAAAGACATTGGTAATCAACAAACTCTGGCCCCACCCAGTTTGGGTTTGTAAAATGCAGATCATGTCTCCTAAACCTGATAGACTTCTTCATAGTCACCAAAGCCGTAGATGAGGGTAAGGTGGTTCACACAGCCTATTTAGATCTTGCCAAGAATTTTGACACCATCCCCCACTCTGGAATTATAGATAAACCCACTAAACTAGGTATAAATCCCTATGTCACAAGATGGGTTGCCAACTGGCTCACTGACAGAACCCTCAATGTGAAAGTAGCAGACTCCAAATCCGACTTCAGACCAGTGACAAGTGGAGTACCACAGGGTTCAGTCCTGGGTCCTCTCCTGTTTGGTATCTACTTCTCTGAAGTACAGGCTAACACAGAAGGTCTTTGGTTAATGAAGTTCACAGATGACTGCAAACTAGGAGCCATAATCGAAAATCCTAACGATGTGGACATTCTACAAAAGGTCCTCACTGAGACAGATGCCTGGTGTCAAAGCCATGGCCTCAAGCTCAATGCCAAAAAGTGCATTGTCATCCCCTTTGGTAAAATCTCTGTATCCATGAACTACAACATAGGTGGTAGTCTACTTAACACCGAAAGTGGGACACCTTGGGACACAGGTGGACAGTAGTCTCTCCTTTGATAATCACATCGCCACAGTAGTCAGGAAATCCTTCTTCATGGCACATCTCATCACAAAAGGTTTCTCATCCAGAAAAAAAGAAGTCATTGTTCCCCTCTACTCATCACTCATTAGACCCATTATAGAGTACAATGCCCCTTTTGGTATGTACCTCACAAGACATCTACAACAACTGGAAAGGCAGCAGAAATACCTCACAAAGAGGATTACTGGCCTCAAATAGATGCCCTACACAGACCATCTCAAAAAACTCCACCTTTACTCCATCGCATATCGCCTACTCAGAGGTGATCTCTGCCTAGCATACAAAGCTATGTCAAACCCAGAGCTGTTGAACATGCTCCACTTAAAGAAATCCCAATCCCTCTGAGCTACACTCTCTAGGGACCTAAACCTTGTCACCACAATAAACAGAACATGCCAGAGGGATAGATTCCTGTCCCAGAGACTTCCCATACTCTGGAATAAACTACTTATCTATATCAAACAAAGCTCCTCATTAGCACTCTTCAAGAAAAATCTTGATGATTGGATGGGAAATACGAAATTCACCCCGGGGATCACCTCTGTAGCTCTGCTCGACAGTGGCACAGGAAAATAATTTTCTTGGGTGGCAAAAGCCAGGGTACTTTTTGACCCCAGGGCCGATAGCCTAGTACCTACCTATGAACCTATGAACCTATGCATATCTATATCTATATATATATATATATATATATATATATATATATATATATATATATATATAAAATAAGTAAGACTCCTTTATAGCACTGACATACTTTTCCTACAGACAGATAGTCATGCCACTCAGTAGATCACAAAACAGCTCAGCTGCCTTCTTGTTAGTGGATTTCAATTACCCAAGCTACAATTGCCACACTTCATCATCTTCTTTTGGCTGTTCCTGTTAGGGGTTGCCACAGCAGATCACCTGTTTCCATTTCTTCCTGTCCTCTGCATCTTGCTCTGTCACACCAACCACCTGCATGTCCTCTCTCACCACATCCATAAACCTTATCTTAGGCCTTCCTCTTTTCCTGTTACCTGGTAGCTTCATCCTTAGCTTCTTTTTCCCAATATACTCAGCATCCCTCCTCAGCACATGTCCAAACCAATGTAATCATGCCTCTCTGGCTTTGTCTCCAAACCTTCCAACCTGGGCTGACCTTCTAATATACTTATTCCTAATCCTGTCCACCCTCGTCACACCCAGTGCAAATCTTAACATCTTTAATTCTGCCACATCCAGCTCAAACTCCTGCCTTTTTGTCAATGCCACAGTCTCCAACCTGTATAACATAGCTGGTCTCACTACCCTCTTGTAGACCTTCCCTTTCACTCTTACAGGTACTCGTCTGTCACACATCACTCCTGACACTCTTCTCCACCCACTCCATCCTGCCTGTACTCTCTTCTTCACCTCTCTTCCACACTCACCGTTACTCTGAACTATTGACCCCAAGTATTTAAACTCATCCACCTTCACCACCTCTACTCCTTGCATCCTCACCATTCCTCTATCCTCCCTCTCATTCACACACATATATTCTGTCTTAGTCCTGCAGACCTTCATTCCTCTTCTCTCTAGAGCATATCTCCATCTCTCCAGGGTCTCCTCCACCTGTTCCCTACTCTCACTACAGATCACAATGTCATATGCAAACATCATAGTCCACGGGGACTCCTTTCTGATCTCGTCTGCCAACCTGTCCATCACCATTGCAAATAAGAAAGGGCTCAGAGCTGATCCTTGATGTAACCCCACCTCCACCTTAAACGCATCCGTCACTCCCACCACAGACCTCACCACTGTCACACTACCCTCGTACATATCCTGTACCACTCTTACATACTTTTCTGACACTCCTGACTTCCTCATACAATACCACAACTCCTCTCTAGGGACCCTGTCATATGCTTTCTCTAAGTCTACAAAAACACAATGCAACTCCTTCCGACATTCTCTGTACTTCTCCATCAACACTCTCAGAGCAAAGATCGCATCTGTAGTGCTCTTTCCTGGCATGAAACCATACTGCTGATTACTAATCATCATGTCCCTTCTTAACCTTGCTTCCACTACTCTTTCCCATAACTTCATGCTGTGACTGATCAATTTAATCCCTCTGTAGTTACTACAGCTCTGCCCATCACCCTTATTCTTAAAAATCGGTACCAAAACACTTTTTCTCCATTCCTCAGGCATCCTCTCACTTTCCAAGATTTCATTAAACAATCTGGTTAAAAACTCCACTGCCATTTCACCGAAACACCTCCATGCTTCCACAGGTATGTCATCTGAGCCAGCAGCCTTTCCATTCTTCATTCTCTTCATAGCTATCCTTACTTCATCCTTGCTAATCCATTGTACTTCATGATTCACTATCCCTACATCATCCAACCTTCTCTCCCTCTCATTCTCTTCATTCATCAACCTCTCAAAGTACTCTTTCCATCTCCTCAACACACTCTCCTCGCTTGTGAGTATGTTTCCCTCATTATCCTTTATCACCTTTACCTGATGCACATGTTTTCTAGCTCGGTCCCTCTGTCTAGCCAATTGGTACAGGTCCTTTTCTCCCCTCTTAGTGTCCAACCTTTCATACAACACTTTATATGCCTTATCCTTAGCCACCTCTCTCTTTGCCATGCACCTCATCTCCTTATACTCCTGTCTACTTTCTTCATCTCTCTGACAATCCCACTTCTTCTTTGCCAACCTCTTTCTCTGTATACTCTCCTGTACTTCCTCATTCCACCATCATGTCTCCTTGTCGTCCTTCCTCTGTCCAGATGTGATACCAAGCACCTTTCTAGCCGTCTCCCTTACTAGCTCTGCTGTAGTTACCCAGCTATTTGGTAACTCTTCACTGCCACCCAGTGCCTGCCTTAACTCACCCTGAACTCCACCTCACAATTACCCTTTTTCAATTTCCACCATTTGATCCTTGGTGCTGCCCTCACACTCCTCCTCCTCTTCTTGATAACCAACGTCATCCTACAAACCACTATCCTATGCTGCCTAACTACACTTTCTCTGGTCACCACTTTACAGTCTCCAATCTCCTTCAAACTGGCCCTCCTACATAAGATATAATCCACCTGTGTGCATCTTCCTCCACTCTTGTATGTCACCCTATGTTCCTCCCTCTTGTTAAAATACATATTCACCACAGCCATGTCCATCCTTTTTGCAAAATCCACTACCATCTGACCTTCTGCATTCCTTTGTTTAACACCATACCTACCCATCACTTCCTCATCCCCTCTGTTCCCTTCACCAACATGCCCATTGAAATCTGCTCCAATCACCACTCTCTCAATCTTGGGTACAGTCATCACCACTTCATCCAATTCACTCCAAAATTTTTCTTTCTCATCCATTGCATACCCAACGTGTGGAGCTTATGCACTAACAACATTCATCATTACACCATCAATTTCCAGCTTCATAAACATCACTCTATCCGACACTCTTTTCACCTCCAAAACACTCTCAGCATACTGTTCCTTCAGAATAACTCCTACGCTATTTCTCCTCCCATCCACACCATGATAAAAAAATTTGAACCCACCTCCGATACACCTAGCCTTACTCCCCTTCCATCTGGTCTCGTGCACACACAATATACCAATCTTCCTTCTGTCCATCATATCAGCTAGCTCTCTCCCTATAACAGTCATACTGCCAACATTCAAAGTTCCGACCCTCACTACCAGAGTCCTAGCCTTTCTCCTCTCTTCCTCAATTGCCACACTTACACCTTTAAAAAAAGATATGCTCAGCATTTTCTGGACCTTGTTAAAGTCAATGTGATGGAGCAAATTGAAAAACTACTTACTTCAGCCTCTAATATCCTTACTTGTGCCTTTGCAAACTAGCATGTGCTTTTACTGCATCCCCCTGCATCTCCTCATTCCTAGTTAAATCTGACCACAGCTCAGTCATCTTCTCTGTCAGGCCAAGAGATACCACCCCACCACCAAATTAGATTATTTTAGGGATTTCATCAGGCAATCCTATTATAGCTTGCAGAAGACCTAGGCAAAATTCCCCAAAATTTCCTGCAGTGGTTTAGCAGTTAATGATGTTGGCTCACAGCAAGAGGTTCTCTGGTTCAATTCTCAGCTGGGATGCCTTCTGTGTGGAGCCTGCATGTCTTCCCTGCTTTCACATTGGTTTTCTCCATGTGCTCTGCTTTCCTCCCACATTCCAAAGACATGCATCTGGAGCATTTCTCCCTGGGCCACTGCTGAAAATAAGCTCTTTCCTAGTCGGACTTTCCCAGTAAACAAATGTTAAGTTTATTTATTTATTTTATTTTACATTTGTTGACCGGGATAGTCCGACTGGATACATGCCTATTTTCAGAGGAGGCCCATGGAGAAAAGCTCCAAGGTCAGCAATTTAGATTAAAAAGTACATTAATTACAATGGATAACATATATAAGCAAGCAGTTAAGTTTAAGATGCAATATTTACAGATGTTGCATTCATAGGTAAATTATACAATGTTCCATGGTTAAAGAAAAACTTGAGAGTAGGTCAACATTAAGTAACACGTCAGCTAGAAATACTGTTATTACCTCATACAGTAAGTTACAGATGCAATATATACAGTGGTTGCATACCTAAACACATTTAGAGTTAAACAAAGTAAAGGTCAGGATAGGGCCACAGGTAAGCTAAAAAGTTGCTGTTTTGTCTCATTGTCAAGGAGAGTTATTCATGTTTGCTGCATTGACATAGCCAGTTTAGTGTCAGATGTTAAGTAAATAAAGTTTTATTTATTTAACCTTTGTTTGCAGGGATAGTCTGACTCAGAACCAAGCCAATTTTCAGTGGAGGCTCAGGGAGAAACATTTCAGACGTATGTCTTTGAAACATGGGAGGAAACCCACACGAATGCAGGGAAGACATGCAAACTCTGCACAGAAGGCACTCCAGCTGAGAATCGAACAGGAGAATCTCTTGTTGTGAGGTGATAACGCTACCACTACACCACTGCGCCATCCAAAATGGATCAGCTGTGAAGCTGAGAAGGCAGCCTCATTCCCCTCTCACTTTTATCAACAAGTAAATAGTTGCATAGAAAAATCAGTGTCTGTATAAACTAAATATAATGGTAAATTCAAAAATACATTTCTCTGGCGAAACTCTCAGATTAAAAACTTCTTTACAAAAGACAAAAAAACCGATGACAAGTTGCCAGAAATCCACACCCCTGTATCTCAAGACTAATTTGAGCATGCCAGCAAGGAACTTAAGAGTAACATAATCAGAGTACAAGCTTAAGGTTGCACAGATACCAAAGGAAACTTCACATCTTTTTTCAGTTATGTCATAAAATTAAGGAATAACAGTGCACTGAGAACCTATAATGATATCACATATTCCAGTCCCCAAAATTTAGCCAATATATTTGCAAACAAATTTTGTATTAACTTTATCCCACCTATCCACATTGTTGCCCACAGTGTCCATTAAAATTTAGCTTCCCCTGAAATCCCCTTAGCATAAATCTTAAAATCCCTGACAAACGCTAAAATAATACGTTCAGGGGACCAGACGACATACCAGGCTGTATTCTTATCATCTTCAAATTTGTACTATTTGAGCTTCTACTTAAACTTTGTAATCTCAGCCAGTCAACAAGATTTGTTCTGGATGCCTGATAACAGCCACTGTAACTCATCTACAAAAGGGTGGCCCCTTTACATATCCAGATGATTACAGTCTCATCATCCTCATCAACCTCATACGCCAATCTGTGGAACGGATCATAGCAAAGCTCATTTATGCAGACACAAGCAAGTTAATGGATCTGGATACCAATCAGTTTGGTTTGATGAATGATAGCTCCTGTTTCCTGAACCTAGTCAACTTCTTTCAAAAGGTTACAGAATCTGTGGACAGTGGTTACTCTGTGCATACTCCTTATGTCGATCTGGCCAAGGCTTTTGACACTATCTTCTGTGCTGGCATTGTTATAATATTAAAAAAACTTAATGTAAACCCTATGTTGTCTGCTGAATTGTTGACAGAGCCAGGTTGTGAAAGTTGTTGGTACCCTTTCTAAATATAAAATTGTAACTAGTGGGGTACCACAGAGATCAGTGCCAGGACCTCTCCTGTTTGACATTTATTTGAGATATTCATTTTAATATCTCAGAAGTATGGCTAACAAAGTTCACGTATAACTGCATACTGGGCATTGTTATATGCTCATTCACTAATACTAAATAGCTCCAGCAAGGGCTGCAATATATGCATATACCTAGTGTATTGTAATGGTTTCATGTTAAATGCAAAACAGTGCAGTGCAGTGTAGTAGCATTTGGTAAAAAAGCTCTTCCAACCTAATATGTTTTAAATCATACTTCCTTTCAGACATTTACAGTCATAAGAGAGTTGAGTACTTATGTGGATAATTCTCTCACATTCAGTCATCATGGTTCCACCATAGTCAGGAAATCCTTCTCTCTGGACCAGTTAATATCAAAGGGAATGTCTTCAAAGCCCATAACAGTCATCCTGCTATGGGTACCATGCCCCATAATTGAATACAATGCTCAACTAGAAAGGCTCCAAAGATACCTTACCAAGAAAATTAAAGGCCATAAATCTTTCAACTATCCTGAAAGATTAGCATGATTCTCATTATACCCAATAGCCTACAGGTTGCTCTAGGTTGACCTCTGTCTTAAATTTTGAGCCGTGAAAGATCTAATTCTATCTGATCTTTTTCTTTGCAAAACCAGTGGCTCTACAAGCAGCCACAGAAGACACCTAAATCTACACTAAAACATAAACAAATCCTTGGAGAATTAAGTTCCTATCTCAACATATTCTCCATGTCTATGAATTGTGCTAATGATGATAGTATACTAAACCCAGCATAAGGAATCCATTTATCTAAATGTATACGATGCTTATGAATAGTCTGATCCTTGTGATTATTTAGGGTCAAAAAGTAGGATTGCTCAAAAGCAGCTGCTGATTCTCTTGCCTTTGGTTGTATGCAGTTTAGTAATATTTTCAATGAAATATAATGCTTTACAAATCTGTTAAAGAGTTTAGCAATAAGCCATCATCGATAATCTTTCTTGCTGAAATTATTAGTTTATTTTACTTAAGGTAAAGGGGAAAGTGAAAGCCAAGGCCAAGAATACAGCTTCTATGGGACCTAACAATATCCCTGGCTGTGTTCTATGAACCATGAACTACAGAGTGAACTGGCACCTCACCTGTTTGCCCTGTTCAATCACAGCCTCACCTCAGGCTTTGTCCCTACCGAATGGCGCACTGCTACAGTCATCCCTCTCCACAAAGGAGGAGCGACTACAGACCCTGGGAACTATTACCCCATTAGCTTGATGAGTCTGATATGCAAAGCTATGGAATGAATCATCATGGTCCTAGTAAACAAGGATACAGAGAATCTCCAAACTCTGGATCCCACATAGTTTGGTTTTTGTCAAGGGTAGATCATGCCTGCTCAACTTAGTCAACTTCTTTGAGTCAGTCACCAGAGCTGTGGATGAAGGCAAGGTGGTTCATATAGCCTACTTTGATCTGACCAAGGCCTTTGATACCATTCCCCACTCAGGAATCATAGAAAAACCCACTAAGCTAGGCATTAACCCCTATATCACTAGGTGGGTTGCAAACTGGCTTACAGGTAGAACCCACAGTGGGAAAGTAGCTGACTCCAAGTCGACTGCTGACCAGATACGAGAGGAGTCCCACAGGGTTCGGTCCTGGGTCCTCTCCTGTTTGGTATCTACTTCTCTGAAGTCCAGATCAACATGAAGGTACTCTGGCTGAAAAAGTTCACAGGCGATTGCAAACTGGGACCTATTATTAACTCCCCGAGTGATTTTGACATCCTACAGAATGGCCTCACTGAGAGCAACGACTGGTGGCAGATCCATGGTCTTAATCTCAATGCTAAAAAATGTGTCGTCATCCCCTTTGAGAAAAACCCAGTTCCCATGAATTATCACATCGATGGTAGTCCACTGAACACAGAAGTCGTTATAAGAGATTTGGGAACACAGGTTGACAGCAACCACTCTTTTGACCACCACATTGCCACTGTGATCAGAAAGTCCTTCTATGTGGCACATCTCATTACTAGGGGTTTTGCATCCAGGAAGAAAGAGGACATTGTCTTTCTCTACTCTTCCCTCATTAGGCCAATCATTGAGAACAATGCTCTATTTGGCATATACCTCACTAAACACCTGCAACAACTGGAGAGGCCACAAAAGTACCTCACAAAGAGAATCCTAGATCTTAAATATTTGTCCTATATGGACAGACTAAAAAAACTCTAACTATTCTCTGTCTCATATCGCCTACTTAGAGGTGATCTCTGCTTGACTTACAAAGCCATATCTGACCCAGCTCTGTTAGAAATGCTACATCTAAAGAAATCCCAATCCCTCCACACCACACACTCCAGAGACCTCAACCTCATTACCAAAATCAACAGAACATGCTGGAGAGACAGGTGTATAACCCAGAGACATCCCATGCTATGGAATAGACTTCCCATAAATGTCAAGCAGAGCACCTCACTGGCCCTCTTCATGAGAAATCTTGATGAGTGGATGGGAAATAGAAAATTCACCCCAGGGATCACTCCAGTGGCTTTACTCAACAGAGGCACTGGGAACTAAGGTTGAGTGGCATGATGCCAGGGTAATCCTATGGGCTAGGCTTGTAAAGGCCCCAGGGCCATTAGCCTAGTACACACCTATGAACCTATTTCTTTGTGAAGGGAAAGGATAAGATCTAAAATGCTGTACATCTGGAAGCTCTAAATATTATAATTTGTTTTTCCTTTTTGTAATGGAGACACTAAGCTAGTATTAGTAATAGTGAAGTATAATTATTTCAGTAACAACAACAAGTTAATTGTTTAGGCTTTAAAGACAGTTGCCTGGTTAGCAAATTCAGACCCAGATTCATTATTAGCTCTATCAACTTTTTCAGTTGTTATAATATTTATATCATGTCACAGGCATACAAGAACACATATAATAGGCTGCAGATCTTGAATACAAAAATAATTTGACTCTTTGATCGTATTCCTCACATTTTGTATCATGGTGTGGCATTTTGCTAAATATCTGATAGCATGAATATCTTTGATGATGAACAGCAATACAACAATTCTCTTGGATCTTCAGAAATGAGGGATCTACATTTTGGCAAAAATATTAAGAACATATGTTCTTTAATTCTATGATAGTAAAGACATTTTGTCAGCACCTATTTATTAGTCTTCTCCTTGGATATTCTTTTATTACAAAGGATTCCATTAAACATGTCAAATTTGTAAATGTTGTTGTCTTTCGGCTTTTCCTGGTTAGGGGTCGCTACAGCGGAACTACCGTCCGCTCATGATTGGCAGTAGATTTTCACGAATGCCGAGTTGCCAGCTCGACGTTCAACCTTCAACGAAGGCACGCCCATTTACGCATGTCTTTCGAACACCCACCCAATTTGTATATAACATTGATTATTTCCAAATGTATATCTGTTAAATCACCCACAAATCCAGGAATTTGTGAAAAGGCCTAGCAAGAGCCATGGCTTTGCTCCCATAATATGGTATTTTGAGACCTCATTATCAGCTAATTTGCATGTTTCATGATTGTGGTTCCTACCATGATGTCAGAACACTGACTCCCTAAGTTTAATAATGCTGACATTTTCTCCCTCCACAAACTTAACTCCAAGAAGACAGTGTGCATTACTGCAATATATATATATATATTCCACCAGGCAATGGCATATCCATTGGTAAAGACATCCTCCAGTGCATATCCCATGATATTCATCAAGAAACCATTATCATGAGTGATCTAAACATTGATTGGCAACCTTATTAACCAAGACATCCCCTCAAATCATATTCATTTACATAGTTTCTTTCAACTAATCAACACCCCCACAGGAATTAAAAAAAATGGCAACAGACAATCAATACTAGATTGGATAATTTTTAATAAACCTATATCATTTACTTGCAAGGCTGTTTATCAGACAGCATTAGTGACCATCTGATAACATATATACTTAGATAAAAACAGAAGCCAAGTAATATAATAAATATAATATAATCACATATAATCAAGTCCACAACCTGATGAAGTTCAATAAGGAATCCTTCATCTCCACCTAAAAACAATTACAACCTAATAAAGACCTTGCCCTAGACCATGGCATGGCTTATTTCAATACAACCTTCTTAAATGTTTGAAGTTAGCAGGCACCAGTACATGCAGAATGAGTTAAAACCACCCAGTCCCCATGATCATTAAAAGAAACCAAACTGATACTCCAACAAAGAGAAAACACTTGAAGAATTTGTCATGCAAACAAAACACAATGCAACTGTCAAAAAAACAAGGCTAAAAAAAAAACCTGGTGAGTCTTTCTCCTCTTCTTCCACAAGCAACCAAATTAAACTCCTTCACAAATACTATAATAGCACTGGTCAAACACAGCCCTCTCTCCACCTCTCTATCCCTCCTCTATTAGATAATAATGTAATCACTTTCTCATTCCATCTTTTCCAAAGATCAGCATTCAGAAAACTGCTACTCAGACTTAAACCAGCAACAAAAACTTTTAACATCCAGTCAGCTGAATATTTAAAACTTGCCATTTACACCTTGGCTTTCCCCAGCTCTGTCAATTAACTGCTTTTTAAAGAAAAGCTATGTACCTGCCGTCTGGAAAACTTCATACATTATACCTTTGAACAAAGGTGTTAATTTAATTGAAATCTCCAATTACAAGCCTATGTCTAGCTCCTGCACTTTTACTAGCTTGTTAGTTTAGCACTTTACCAGACTTCTTGTAGCAATTATTGTAGTACAAAAAAGTGCTACCAGCACTAAACATTCTACAAGGAAACAGCTCCAGTACTTATGAATGACCCCCCCCCCAGGCATGTCTAAAGGTCAGTTCCCTGTGCTTTCTCCTATTAACCTGGTGAACTTGGGCATCCTAGGCAATGTAGCAACTGCCTCATGTACACTGACAACCCTCTCCTCTTACCCCCCAACACTCAGACTTGTGAGAGATGCACTTATATATCCAAATTGGAAGCCACACACTCTCCAGCCAAGACTGGAATAGCTGGTCAAGAGGAGAAGGTCAACACTTGCACCATACCACATGGAACACATAGCCCTCTAGAACACACACCAGCATTGCCTTCACATAAAAACACAAACCACACACCCACCTTCGCTGAGGCTCTAAATAAAAATCTAACCAAACAGCAGGGACCTCCAAGGCAGAAACGCACTTGACCTCCATAACACAACACTAATCATGAGACACACAACTCTCCTAAACAGTGTGCTACTCAACCAAAGCCCCTGAGGCAAAACAGCATGCCCAACAGACTAGTCATAGATGACTCGATAGTGAGGCACACTGATGTCCCACTCACTAGGTTGAATAAGGAGAAAGTAACAGACAGCTGCCTGTCAGGCAGCAGGATCCACCACATAATGCACGCACTCAGGTCCCTCAACAACAGGTACAAATATGACTCTGTCATTGTACATGTGGGTGTGAATGACCTGAGATGTACCTCCCTGGACTACATGAAAAGAGACATGGAGGAACTCTCGGATTATGTAGCCCAGGCGGGTATGAACCTATCCCTGAGCAGCATCCTACCATCACCCAGAATGATGCCACAGTACAAGAAGACAATGATTGATTTAAAAAATTGGCTACGTTTCTGGTGTCATTCTAAGGGGATCCAGTATCTATCTGCCTGGGATGACACAATTGACAGACCTCGATGCTTTGCCAGAGATGGCCTGCATCTGTCACCCCTGGGCTTCTGGATACTGGCCAAGGCTCTTGCCACCCCTATGGTGCCTTTTTTAGGTGGTGTTCAAAAGACAAAATTATGACCATAACAGCTACAAACAAATGCAATTTGAGGGTCATGCTGCTCAACACTAGAAGTCTAAATCTCAAAATGCACTTGGTCGAAGTACTCCTTAAAATGGAGAACACTGACATTTGTGCTGTAACAGAGACCTGGCTCAAGGCACCTCTGCACTTCCAGGCTACAACTCATTCCACACCTTTTGGTCCCAGAACTTGGACCAAAGCTCCAAAGATGATAGTGTTTCCATATTTGTAAAGGATGCGCACACCTCCAGACTGGTAGCCCAACATAACGCATCTGAGATACTTCAGGTGCAGCTAACATTGGGTAAGAGAGCGATTCAGGTCATAGCCTGCTATAGGTCCACAACCATGTCCCAAGATTCACACTCTATATTCCTAAGCACCTTGGAGAATATTAGGATCCAACCTAACACTCTCATACTGGGCAATTTCAACTATCCCTCCATTAACTGGGAAAACTACTCATGTACCAATACCCTTGCCTAACGCTTTCTGGAATTTATTAATTCCAATGCCCTGGATCAGCTTGTTCTTACCCCCACTAGAGGTAGCAACATCCTTGACATAGTCATTACTAACATGGGCGACTGTTGCTCTACACCAATAGTCAACTCCTCCCTGGTTAGATCTAATAGTTTCATAGTTTAGTACTAAGCTAACTGCCCTTGCAAGCCATTTTAAGCTTAGCCAATTACCCCTTGTGAGACTCAAACCCTGCACCTTGTGTCTGTAAGACAAACACCTTAACCATTAGGCCACCCTCCCAACCCCCTAATCACAAGCTAATCACCTTGGAAATCCACAACCCTCCCATTCCCCCCAACAAAGGTAATCATCATGAAAAACTTCTCCAAAGCTAACTTTGGGCTCCTAAAAACAGAGATGGCTAACTTCACGGCACCCATGCAAATGGAGAATAGTTGCATGACCGCCAAATCATACACCAGTGCACTGTACGAACATGTACACAAATACATGGATCTCGCCATACCCAATAGAGCTAAGAAGCTCTCCTCAAAAAAAAGGAAGCCAATCTGGTGGTCCCCTGTCATAAATAAACATTGCAACAGAAGGGGGAAACTGATGTGGAATAAGGTGAATTCCCAAGACTGGAAAAACTCCCTTATCAGCCTCAGCAAAAGGTTATGATCCCTCATCAAATCCTCTAAAGCTAGCTATGAAAACAGAATTGCAGCAGATAGTAAAGACAACCACAAGGCCTTCTATAGTTATGTAAAGAATCTCCATGGAAATACCCAGATTTGCTCTGAGCTACTGCACGATGGTACCTCCTATACCGAGCCAACAGATATTGCAAATATACTGGCGGACAGATTCAGTACTAACTTTACCCCCCCCCCCCAAAGGACCAATCATAATACCAGAAATTGCCAAGCACCCAGTATTAATGCTGCACAGGTTAAAAAGCACTGCCCAAGGCCAAGAATACAGCTTCTATGGGACCTGACAGTATCCCTGGCTGTGTTCTACATGAACTACAGAGCGAATTGGCACTTCACCTGTGTGCCTGTTCAATCACAGCCTCACCTCAGGCTTTGTCCCTACCGAATGGCACACTGCTACAGTCATCCCTCTTCACAAAGGAGGAGCGACTACAGACCCTGAGAACTATCGCCCCATTAGCCTGATGAGTCTGATATGCAAAGCTGTGGAATGTATCATCATGGACCTAATAAACAAGGATATAGAGAATCTCCAAACTCTGGATCCTACACAGTTTGGTTTCATGAAGGGTAGATCATGCCTTCTCAACTTGGTCAACTTCTTTGAGTCAGTTACCAGAGCTGTGGATGAAGGTAAGGTGGTTCATAAAGTCTACCTTGATCTGGCCAAGGCCTTTGATACCATTCCCCACTCAGGAATCATAGAAAAACTTACTAAGCTAGGCATCAACCCCTATATCACTAGGTGGGTTGCAAACTGGCTCACAGATAGAACCCACAGTGTGAAAGTAGCTGACTCCAAGTCAGACTGCCGACCAGTCATGAGTGGAGTCCCACAGGGTTCGGTCCTGGGTGCTCTCCTGTTTGGTATCTACTTCTCCAGGCCAACACAAAGGGACTCTGGCTGACAAAGTTTGCAGATGATTGCAAGTTGGGAGCTATTATTAACTCCCCAAGTGATGTTGACATCCTACAGAAATGCCTCAATGAGACCAATGACTGGTGTCAGAACCATGGTCTTAAGCTCATTGCCAAAAAATGTGCCTTAATCCCCTTTGGAAAAAAACCAGTTCCCTTGAATTACCACATTGATGGTAGTCCACTGAACACAGAAAGCATTATAAGAGATCTGGGAACACAGGTTGTCAGCAACATCTCTTTTGACCACCACGTTGCCACTGTGGTCAGAAAGTCCTTCTATGTAGCACATCTTATTACTAAGGGTTTCGCATCCAGGAAAAAGTAGTAATTGTCTCCCTCTACTCTTCCCTCATTAGGCCAATCATTGAGTACAATGCCCATTTTGCATGTACCTCACTAGACACTTGCAACAACTGGAGAGGTCACAAAAGTACCTCACAAAGAGAATCCTAGGCCTTAAACACTTGTCCTATATGGACAGACTCAAAAAACTCCAGCTATTCTCTGTCTCATATTGCCTACTTACAGGCAATCTCTGCTTGACTTACAAAGCCATGTCTGACCCAGCTCTGTTAGAAATGCTACATCTAAAGAAATGCCAATCCCTCCACACCACATGCTCCAGAGACCTCATCCTCATTACCACAATCAACAGAACATGCTGGAGGGACAGGTTCATAACCCAGAGACTGCCCATGCTATGGAATAGACTTCCCATACATGTCAAGCAAAGCACCTCACTGGCCCTTTTCAAGAGAAATCTTGATGAGTGGATGGGCAATAGAATATTCACCCTGGGGATCACTCCAGTGGCTCTACTTGACAGATGCACTAGGAACTAAGGTTTGGTGGCACAATGCCAGGGTAATACTATGGGCTAGGCTTGTAAAGGCTCCAGGGCCATTAGCCTAGTACACACCTATGAACCTATGAACAAAACAAAACTAATGTTATTCAGTCACAAGCATCTCTCAGATCAAAAGTGCCAGTCCCATACTTTTTCAGCCAACTGTACTAAAATAGAAACTTTGCATCGGTACAAATTACAGGCATCATAATCAAAGCTAATTTTGAATTTGACTAGCTCATCCCTACAAATCATAAAGAAATCCCATATAAAACCAAACTCCTTATGTAGATCCAAGCAATACTTCACAGACACACAGAAAATTCATAGCTAAATCCTTTCTACTTCCATCACTCCTGTATGTCTTCAGTTGTCACTAATGTAAACAAAATGGAAAAAAAAAACAAAATTATGCTACAAAAAAAAAGAAATCCAAATTCGTCCCCAGTGCCCCATCCAGAAAAAACATCACTCTATAACCTTAAAATTACTTGGCTAAAACTACCTCACTGTCTCAGGCATTCTCAACTATGCAGAGCACACAAACTTTTCTTACCAGAAAAGTGTCCAGCCCTACAATACACCCTACAACATTACTCATGCCAGAGAGACCTATGCTCTAATTATAAATCCCTACTAACCACATCCAAGTCTAATAACAGTGTAGGTGACTTACTTTATTCCTGTTGTGTCATTGGACTTTTGAACTCATTTCCTTCCCCACTTAAAGCATTTGATAACATCACAAGTTTTAAACCGCAACTGACACAATACCTGCACAACACAAGTCTCTGTACATGTTTATTACTTGGATAAATTCCATCCTCTAGCCTTATTAGCCATGAAGACTATCTTTTCATCCACACCATATTCATTATATGACTATAACTATGTCACTAAGCCAATACATTCTGTCTTGCTTAAGTTAGACTCATTCCTTTTTCCCAGCACACCATCTGTCCACTATGAACTCTTTAAATACATCCACTTGCCACACTTGCAACTTAAACTCATCCTCCCTCCCTATCCATGTCTATCCCACCTCCTCTATTGTATCTCCCTTCTATATCCCCATTTCCCTGTCTGTATTCCTCTTTCTCCCCTCATCTTCCTTTTTCACTTCCTCTTTTTCCTTTAATTTTGCTTGCTTTTGGAGAATATCATATCGTTATGCCCTACTGTTCCATAAGCTGTAACTTAAAATTTTTTCAGCTAGCATATTCTGACATATTTTTGTTAATCACTGATGTTACATTGTGTATATAGTACACATGATCTTGTAATGTAGATGTCATTATACATGTATCAACTACTTAGTCCTTGAAGACTATCCCCGGGATTCATGAAGCTTGCGCCAGGTGCATGCATAGCGTAGGTGTTATAACGCCAAACATGGCCGTCGAGCGATTCAGGTACGATCCAATTCCATGTGCACTACCGGCGTACACCAGATCTGCGCAGCCCCCGGCATAGGTATGCTAATCACCCCATGTGTAGTATCGCACCATGCAAATGAAGGCATATAGCGATTCATGAAGTGGTGCAGGCCACGGAAATGTAAACCAAAAAACACGGTTTACATTTTCCCAAACAGAACATTGGAGCTATGGAAGAGGGCCAGACCCAGGTATCACAACGTTAACATATGCCAATGGCAAAATACACAGCCAATGGCATAAGAAAAGATGCACAACACGTAAATAACAACATTTAATGTCATGTCCACAGTAACGCACAGCACAACCGCAGGGCATGTGTGCAGAAGCTGTAACATAAAGAAATAATATAAAAATGTCATAAAATCACAATGTAATAGAAATCAGGTTTACAGCATAATACACAATGGTAGGCATGGAACACTACAACCAAGGTGCAAGGGTTGCTAAGGGCTTGCGATAGTGTTTGGCATGGTAACTATGAATTAGTAGTCAATGCCATGCAAATGAGGCAGATAATACTGAATCGCAAATGTCCTGCCGGATGAAGGTTGTACCATACGGTGCAGAGGTATAACACCGAGGAGTGGCTCAGAGGAGATACATGACATCAGCAGAGGGGTGTGCCACCGTAGCAGTAAACACATTGGAGCATTGCAAATCTGGCCTGTCCGTTGCTAAGCAAAGCTGCAGGACAGGGGTGGGGAGGAATCGTTTAGCTGAGAGCACACATGGTGCCCAAAAGCGCATGTGTACGAGGATGAAAACGTGCCCGAAACCCAGTAATCGGACGCACGCGCCGCAAACAATAGCAGAAACAGGAAGGTCAGGGGAAGAAAAGAAGGAAATGCGGAAGTAGGGTAATTGGAGTACTAATGAGCAATCAACACCAATCAATGCACGAAGGCCAGTCGACGGCAGCTGACAAGTCTGCTTGCAGAAACCTGCAAAACAGGATAGGGGAGGCATTTGAATGCAAAGAAAGGAGGGGAGGTATTGGATTGCAAAGATAGGAGACTTGACACAGCAGAGCAAAGCAAACCAACAGCAGACCGGCAGTAGCACACATAACGCAAGATACGCCAGGTCCAGGAAAGTACAAATGAAAGTAGGCTGCAGGATGCACACCAGAAAATGGTAAATGCAATGTGCAGAAATGTAAAGGGAAGGTCAAGAGGTAATCCATGGCAGGCAAATGTAATTCAACACCAAAGGCACCACAATAGTAGTTCCGGCAGTAAAACACATAAGATAACCTGTAGCTACGATCATACATACACACCCTATGACATCATCGGTGTTCACAGCACAATAGTATAAAGTGTGAAAGCACCCAACACACACCTGTGTATTCCCAAACACCGCACTATAGGTGTAAACACACGGGGAACTTTTAAAATGTACATGTCGGGAGCTGCCATAGCTGTGATTCATCAGCATGTGTTAGAGACTGACGGTGTTGTGGAGGATGATGCCGACAACCATCGCAGGCCTCGGAGGAGAAGGAGAGTGTTCAGACCAAGGGTAACCTACCAGGGGCTACATGACCTGGAGATAGTAGAGCGTTACAGGGTGGACAGGGACATCTTACAGCAAATAGTGGAGCTGTGCCGGCCACGCCTGAGAACCAGAAACAACAGAGGAGAACCCATCCCAGTGGACACGAAGGTATGCGTAAGCCTGTGAATACTGCCACAGGTACCTTTCAAAGGCCAACTGGAGATATAATGGGTATCTCACAGGCATCAGCATCCAGGGTACTACACCAGTTCCTGGATGCCATGTTACCACATGCCAATGAGCAGATATACTTCCCCAGAACTCAGGAGGAGTTGGCCAGCAATATGCGCCACTTCCACCATGTGGCACAATACCCAGAGGTACTGGGTGCGATAGACTGCATGCACATAGAAATCAAGTCACCACCCGGTGAGCAGGGTAGGCACTACATAAACCGCAAGGGATTCCACTCCATCAACTGCCAGGTCATGTGCAATGCCCAGGGCATTATCATGGATGTGTGTGCTGGCAGCCCTGGAAGCTACCATGACTCCCATATCTGGCATGCCTCACAGCTGTATCAGGTATTTGTCAGGGGGGACATCCCACATGGCCATCTCATGGGGGATGCTAGCTATACACTGGAGCCGTGGATGATGACTCCCATCAGAAATGCACACACACCCATGCAAGAACGCCATAATGAGGCACATGCACAAACCAGAATCATCATAGAGCGTGTGTTCAGGATGCTGAAATCACGGTTCCGGTGCTTGGATACATCTGGTGGAGCCTTGCAGTACTCTCCAGGCATGTGTGCCCACATCATCATAGTATGTGCCATGCTACATAATATGATCCTGCGGAAGCAGCTGCAGCAGGGACAAAATGGTGAAGGCCCTCATAGCCCACCTCAAATGCCAAGGCCATTACAGGCACAGAGGGATTCAGACCATGAACACACTGTGCCAGCCCCAGTAGGCAGACGGAGGCATGCCCAATATGCCTACGCCTTGGCAAAGAGGGAACGTATAGCACATACTCTGACAGTGTAGGCTCCTACGGACTGACACCTCTCCACCTGCACACACAGTAAAATGGATGGCACACAAACATGACCACCTGTAAATTGTAATGTATAGGTGGCCCAATGTGTGACTCCTACATAGGCAGCCCTCAAACATTGTAAACACAACAGCCAGTGGAACACGGAATGCCAACACCTGAACAGTACATGAGTCTTACAGCATATGGTGGTGCTGTGTGCCTGTCACGTTCCCCGCCAAATATATATATATATATATATATATATATATATATATATATATATATATATATATATATATATATATATATATATATAATACAGATAGAAAGGGCAATAGAGGGATATATGGTGATATAGATGGATTCAGCGATATCTGCAAATATAATAGATAGTTCAACGACATTCATAACATCTTGGAGGTATAAATAAATAGGATACCGCCAACCATGGAATGTGTAACATACCGACATGCGTAACCACAAGGCTGAAAGACCGATAGAACACAGTACCAGAATAGTACATCCGTGAGTAATAGTATGATGATATGAAGGGACAGTTAGTCACCGCTGCCGGTGTTGTGGTCCACGTAGGTACTGTGTTCAACTGTATCTGTGAGTGCCGTAGCCTGTGTAAGTGTGCGTTGAGGGTGCCGTGTGCGTCTCTGTGTGACTGTAATGTGTGTGTGTGTGTGTCCGCAACATGTGTTTGTTAGTGCCAAGTCAGAGGCAGATCAGTACGGTAGGTGTGGGTATAGCTAGCCGTAGGCATAGGGTTACTACCTGTCCCACAGTAGGAGGGACAGCCCCACCCTGGGCAGGTGTGTCCTGACATAAAACAGTACAAAGGGCAAATGTCCGAGATGGTAGGACATAAATATGTCCCATATATAATGTAACAGTCGTATTTAATAGTTATGCCTGTATGTAAGAAACTTAAATGTTACATGCAATATGATAAGTAGCCAAAGTCACACAACAATAGGTATGTAGTGAGGATAAAAGTATGTGCTACCTGTGTACTGACCGTGGCTACATGTTGGCCTGTAAACACCGCTTTGTGTCCCGCAAGTGTCCAACAATGACCATATGAAAAGGTGACAACCCATGGCAAACAGGCTCTTTTAACAACACAACCACAATGACTGCAAATATCTGAGACAGAAATACAAGGGATAGCTGTCACTTACACATATCCCCTGATATATCGCTGCAATTACGGAGGTATACAAGTAGCAAGCTCACCTGCAGACGATATAGAAACCAATTAACAATGGCCCAATGTACAATCCCGTAACATAAGTCTACTAACTGTTAGCTCTCCAATTAAGGACGGAGCCCACACACATATATACGGATTATGTAGAAATGCAAGGCCCACAATCCTGTATATGTTACGTACAACCACTGACATCTCCCACACTAGAAACTAAAGCAATACAAACTGTAATAGCAGCACAAACATCCAGTCAGTCAATTACATCTGCAGAACCCTCAACATACCGTGTGAGAGACACAATTAAAGGCGTCATGCAAAATTGCAGGCGTTGTATAATGGAACAAACAGCCATGTTACAGGTTTTGATTGCAATACTCCGTTATCAGATGTCGGGATGACAGGTACACCCACATGTTGAACCAAATACTCTACCTGTCACACACAATCCACGGGGGACATGAATCCAAACTATACTTGTCTTCATGCATAGCAGTTGCAGTTACACATAACAAAACACAATACAGACCGTCTCCCCGAAGGTAGGGCAAATAGGCAACACCCAAGTGGAGAATCCAATTATACCCCACTGTTGCCGCGTAATTGGTGAATGGAATAGCTGCACAGCTGATATGCAAGTAATTAGTCACTCAGGAACACCAATTGGCGGGATGAATCCACATGTTTCAGGTATCGACGTATATAAGGATGACTTGCCAGACATTCAAACCGTATGCTCATACCGAATAACAGTTGAAACACTGTGAGAGAGATAGAAACGAAACGCCATAATGACAACAAGGTATGTAGAACGCCCGGTATGTAAGGTTATGTATAGCATGATCTGTATTAATTAGTTTTACTGTATGTATAGCCTGGTTTGCATTAATTAAACGTGTCCGCAATGCATAAAGTGGGGAAAGGTATTTATGTAGTGATGTCTTGCTGAGCATACTAACGCTTGTAGAAACTGTGCGTCCAGCAGTGGGACACAAGGTACACAGCACAGACACCACAAGGGATGCTACATGAGGGCGTTAAACAGAACAATGCCATACAACCTGCCGTCAGTGGTAGGGTATGTCCAACAAGGACGTGCCATAGCAGGGGATAGTATATGTTGATATACTGCCACAGCACGCATGTGTATGGGCATATAACGTTAATGACATATGTAAGGTGGTCCCGCTGTGCAAGTATGCTTTGCATTATGGGATACTATGTGAAATATGTGTAATGTATAGTATTATAGGTAGATATGACAGATATTCTACACAGCATAACAGGCATATCATGCATACCACAGATATCGTCTATTGGTATGTACAATAACAGGATACATATGGCCTGTAGGTATGGGACATAGTAATAGCATGATAGCTAATCTAAATGGAAGGGCTACCAAGTAACCATGCACAAAGGACATGTAATAGCTGCACAGGTGCATAGTGGGGTACTATGCAGTCTGGCAAGTCCATGTGTAAGCACAACTACAGTGTTCACACTAGTGGCACCTCTCTAGGGTAGTGTCCTGTGAACAGCAGAGCCAGGTGTCACCTGCACCTCTGCACAGTACAGCCACTGCAATGATCCCAGGCCTACATGTGTCTCCCAACCACCAAGGGAGGTATCACATGAACAGTGCTAATGAGTGTCCCTGCGTGATGTACATAGGACTTATGTTCCACAGCATGGTGAGTGTCCGGTTTGGGAATGTAACCCAGAAGCACATCCCACTCATTGTGGCGTGTGTGCACATATCCATGAGCATGTTGCTCACAGTGGCCTCTGCTTATGTCGCGTATGAGGAGTATATCCATCAATAATGTTGTGGACATGGGCCTTGTGTGATCAGCAGAGGTCACCCCTGAGTATGTAGTATGCAAATGTGTACAGATGTGGTGTCCATAGTGCAGCCACATATTTAAACTGTCGGAGCTCAGTAAACGTCATGGCGTGTTAATGTTGTGGCATGTAAAGCTGTAGCTGTTGTGTAAGGTACACCCTAAATGGGGTGGTGTACCCTTGAATGTGTGTAGATGTCTTGAGTTCAGAGGTACAATGGGTGCCTATGTACCAGCTACACACCCAGTACAGATAGGTGTGGCCACGTAGAAGGATATCCACCCCACAGTGGCAATACGGTAACCACAGGAGTGGGTGCGACATATGTGTGTACTGCAAACATGTACAATGTGATATGTATGTAGGGGACTACCATCCATGTGATAGTCAGTGGGTGAATGGTGTAATGCAAAGGTGATGTGCATGCACCTTGTGTCATGCAGCTTGATGCCCTGATAGTCATATTAATTATCTGTCACAGCGACACCCGTATGGTTGGAGTCAGTATCAGCTGGTGGAGCAATCATGGTGCTTGGTATGTAGGGGTTTGAAATCTAGGCAGGGAAAGTCCCCTGTGCCAGCCTGTTCCACAGGGAAGCATATACTGAACATGAGGGGCCCTATGACTGAGGACCGTGGTATTCCAAATGTACCTGACATGTAGTAGGTACTATGGTATGCTGGCCTCACTGTGTGTCCTGTCCATGAGCCACATAGCATAACATCCTGAGACACAGGGTACGATGTGCAGGTGGATGTGTATGTTGTCAATACCAGAATGGGGAATGGTGCTGAAAGGCAATGAGAGGACAATGTACGATGTGTGGACTCCTGTACCATCAGCAACTGCCCTGGTAACTGTATGAAAGGAGTCCACCATGTGTAGGGGCCATGCTCTGGCCTTAACAAGCCCAACCTGGGTGGCAGCAAAGGACGGTAGCCCAACAATGTCTCTGTGAATGACGTCCTTGATGATGTGCCCCATAGCCATGCAGAACAGTCCAGTCAGGTGTGTAGGACTATAGTCCCACTCGTGCAATGCGGTGCCACCTGTGTGTAGTGTGATAAATGTTGCTGTGTGCCATTCAGGGGCTACAATGTCTGAAACAAGGCTATTACTGAATATGGTGGCCCAGTGGGGAGACATGTAATTCAGAGGTTGGTGGACATCACAGCCTGGGACGTTGGAAGGTGACATGGGGCCAGTGTCCCAGGACATATAGAGTGTAGGTCAGTACTGTGTAGGTGTGACCACAGGGACACCACGATGTTCATGTATGGATTGCGGCCCTGTAGTGAGTGAGAGGGTGTACTGTCAGCATTGAATCCATCCTCCAGCATGTTGCCAACAACACCTGGGTCTGCAATGTTCCTGAGTGACTGTTGTGTGTGACAGCAGATGTGGGTGTTGTCATCGAATACTGACATACCACCATAATGCCTGGTGGTACACCCCGGAATGTGTGGCAGTCATGTTTACGTAGCTAGTCTTGGAGTATGTGATGAGGGACCCTGTGGCCCCACCACGGCTGACCAGTGAGCCACCCCACACATGGGAATGTACACCACTGTGCAACAGCCTACACCTGTTGTTGTACATCATATGTGTCCATGGAACATGACCACCAGAGTGGCGTCTGTTATCTGGTGTGTACCATCATGGCTCTGTGTGGAATAGCATGATCCATGCAGTTGTGTACATGCTAATGAAGTGCACTGGGGTATGTGTCAGCATTTGTATGTGCATTGTCCATCTGCACGGGTGTCATGATGTTAACAACCGCTGTCAGCAGACGTCTGTAGTAGGTGTTGTAGTACACATGTACTGTGTATGCTGTGATGTGTGTGTTGCCGGGATGTGGCTAACAAGGTCGATTAACATATGTGCGGAATCCACCAATGAGGGGATAACCCCAGGTGTGTAACACCAGTCATATGGTGGTAGTGTTCATGCCAAGGGTAATGTAGGTCTTGGAGGTGGTGTGTATGGGTTGATCCAGCAGAGCGGAGGGTATGACTCATGGATGTGTCAGTACATGAGTGGCTATCCCAGTGAAGTGTGGGGTAGTGTCAGTCACACATCAGTAGTAGCTGTCTGAGGCCCACTGTCCACTATACCAACATAGAAGGTATGTTACCCGTGGGGTATGATGTTGACTCTGTCGCTTGTTACAATGTGTATAGCGGTCCCGGACACAGTTAGTTGCATGTGGAGCACCTCTGATGCATTGTGCTAAGCAACTTGCCAGGATGTGTGCAAAACATAGTGGGATATGAGAACCCCTCAGCTGTGGGTGTGCCGGTCCAGGTATGTGCCTAAAAGGTATGGTCTGTCTATAACCTGTCATTGCAGGTGTGCTCTGCAGAGCCTAGAGGCAGGTCCCAGTCACTGCAGAGATGTTTGAGTGGTGCATTATAAGGTGTGCCTTGCCTGCGTGCGTCACAGAGGAAGATGCAAGCATTGTGTCACATGTCCCCATGCCGTGCCTGCCAGTTACCGCCCTGCCGGTGACAGTTATTGGAAACTGTGCAAGACAGGCAGTATAGAAGCAGCAAGAGCCTTACATGTGAGCTGTACTCCCAGGGCTGACAGGTGCAAGTCATCTGTGCCACAGCATTGTGTTTGACCAGGACAATCATAGCGGACAGATACCACATGCCTGTGGAATGACAATAGGAGCATAGGCAACTGTTGAAGTGACACAGTCGGTCATTGTACAGTGGTATCGTGTCCGGACGAATGCAAAATGCTCCCCAGGGCTAGGCCCACACCCTCAGGGCTATAAGACTGGTGAGCTATTGCATGTCCCTGCACACGTAGTCTGTGAAGTGGCATCACAGGGCAGTCACACTAACATGGAAAATGACAGACATATCGTACCTGGTGAGGTGTGGCATGGGTGCATAGGTTATGTTGCAGAAGCAGTTACCCGACAGCAAGATGTAAGTGACTAACGCCTTGTGTAGCCTGCTGTGTGGAACTGCAGTGTGACTCCCTACAGAGTCAGCTATGACTGGTGTGTTGTAAATGTTATAACTCACTATTGGCTGTATGTGATGGGCACACATGAGTCTTTGGGCTATAAGCTGGTGATGTTGTCTTCCATGATGGGGGCTACCTCTGGTGCCTACAGTGAGTATGGAGAAATACTGCACAAGTTGTCCTCGTAGGTGTGGCCAGTGGTGTAGATCATGTGAGACTATGTGATGGGTGGGGTGTGTTGCGAATGTTACACATCCCCAAATGACTGTCAGGTGCAGTCAGGGTTGGTGACAGCATTACCCCCAGCCATAGCTGTCAGCCTCCTGTCCCCAAACTGAGGAACATTAGCCCTCATAGTGTGTGACAAATGGGCAAAACGTGGAACACTTACAACTGGCTTACTTACAGCGTCAACTAGGAAGGGCATATGATGGCTAAAATAGGCTGGTCTTACGTATAAAAAAGATATTCCAATGAATTAATATGATTCCCATCTATTTAGCCATGGCTAGCAGGTAAATTATTTACAACAATGAATGTGTGACAGACCCTTCCAATGTGGAACCTTGAGGAACATGCACCTTTTAGAACCCCAAATGAGGTACGTTCCCCGTAATGAGGTACACCTGAGAGCTATGGGCCCAGCACGGCTGCAGAAGTGCATCCCCCACAGGCTGTAGTGCTGTATGTTGGGAGGTGAGCATTGAATGTGTACATGAGACAATTGCTCTATTGCCACATGTACGACATATCCCTCATATAGACAGGCAGTAGCACTGGTACGTGACAGTTGGACATGCCTGTATATACAACCATGTCCCACAGGATATGTGCGTTACATGTGTACAACAGCTGTCATACCTTAAGCAAGCTGGGAAGTGTAGGACAGCCAGTGTACCTGTGGGAAATGGTGTGGAATGGGCACTATAGTAATCAGTAGCTCATGACATGCTCACAAGTTCTGAATAAGTGCCTAGCATGACCATACAATACAGATAGGGTGTTGGATAATATCAACCCACAAGTGGTGATGACAGTCATTTTGGGTGGCACCGCACTATAACCCTGCTGAGTATGGTGTGCATGTCCATGAACCATTAGCACTGTAGATGTTAGCAGTACAGATGTACAAGACAGCACGGATATTTGATTACAAATACCTTTGCATGTCATAGGAGTGTTCCACCAGTGGCCTGTTGACAGACTCACAACTACAAAAGGTGCAAGAGTGACATGTGCACAGCACACCAGTGACAGCTACAGTAGAACAGGGTTAATGTGTTGTACCCCACCCTCGTTGTAGCCCATACCACACAGACAAATATTAGGCATCTGTGTATGTAAGGCTGTGAATGGCCATGACCTATCAGTATAGCTGTGTCAGTGTTGTGAACAACATACAGAATGGGCTGTGTGGGTGAGGTGTGTTACATATGTGCACAGTCTGATGGATGATACCGGCAGTGTCACCGCTAGGTGAACATCCCTGTACCCATAAACTACTACCTAGGCTGTGGTCAACATTATGGACACTGTGTAAGGGATGGTGCTGTGCAGTGCACCCCCCGACATGGTGACGTCTCCAGGCCCCTTAGGTAGTCATATGAGGTGCCCATGTCATGTCAGGGTGCCATCCATGAGCACGGAGATCACTGGACAGGCATATACAACACTGTGGTGACCAATATTGGATCACATACCACCTGTAAGGTAATGGCTATGCATGGATGTGCGATACCAGCCTTCACAATCCACACCTCCACTATGCAGCATGCTGTCTACCTTGCAGAAGGACATTTGCTACACCATGATGATGGACATGCTACATGTCCATATCCTGATCTATATGACATATGTCATGGACAGCCACCATTCTAATACTAGGATCGCCACAGGCTGGACAGATCCCTGTGCCATATATGTGACATACTCCCGCCATACCATGCAACCCTGTCCATCAAAGCTGCACATGTCATCCCAGTCATACACGGTGTGATGGCCGCATGGTAGATGTACTATCAACTGACTGGATCAGTAATGTGGCACTGATGCACCTTGCGGTGGCACAATGGCTGTCTGTTACAGCTTGGAAACCATGCCCGCACATGCTATGGTTGATGACCATCCCTGCGAATGTCGTCTGACTAGCCATTGTCCCATGTCTATCACATGTGCAATACAGGCGATCCGTGGCAGGATGTTGAACAGTTGTACAGTGCTGTGTAGATGTATATGGCAAAACACATGCATGTACAGGTGTCCATCCGTATGTGTGCATTGTCACTGCTCAAGTCCATTACGGCTGTGTCTGTGTTGATATGTGACATATACAGAGCATCCAGATCAACAGTAGTACCGTGGACACATCGAGGCATGTGCAGATAGGTAAGAACACAAGTGCAGGCAAATAGACGTGCCTACAGCAAGACAGCATTTACATGGAGTATGAACACTGTAATGAGGTGACACACATATATGGTGATGATATCCAATGCATAATGGGTGTGACATGTGTGACACAAACACGTCAGTCGTGTCAGTGTCATGATGCTTTGCAAAGATAACTGTGCAGATGTAGTAGATGTCATAGAAATGTATGTGCAGCAGTATCTCTGTACATCTCTGAAACTGTGACCTGTCACCATCATTATGTCTTACAGATAATGCCCCGTACACGCCTCCCAGCATACACCCACCAGGAGGATGATGTCCTCATCCCACAACTCCATGACAACGACTTGATGTTCAGCCATGTGCCGCAGCATGCCCAGCAGCGGGATGACCTGTGGCAGGATCTACGCAGGAGGGTGAACGATGTGGGTGGCCATAACCGCACCTACCAGCAGGTGCGCAGACACTGCATGGACCTGATACGACATGCAAAACAACGTGCCACTGCAATCGCCAGGGAACAAGGTGGAACAGGTGGTGGGCCACCAACCCAGCCCCCACTCACACACACCGAGGAGCTACTGGCCAGTCTGGGGACACCCAGGGAACAGCATCCAGAAACACTAGCTGCCATCGTGGAGGTGGGTGTCTCCCAACCAATGAGCCTGGAGTTGCCTGGTAAGTCAGTACTGCACATATGGCTATTATATCCCATGTAGTTGCATGTGTCACTGTACATTATGTAAAGTAACAACATATGCCAGGTATGTGGACACACATGCTGCATACTACAGTATGCTACGTTGTGTATGCACACATGTGCATACTATATGCTATTACACAGGTGAAAGTGTTCACATGCACAGTGCAACCTGTGGCTGTCATACAGTCATGGATAATGTTCATACTGGTGTGTCACCCCTATACAGGTACCTCTGGTGTGCCGCACAGACATGGGTCCGTTGCAGGTGAGACTGTCATCAGTATCAGGCATGTTACAGTGTAGATCTATTTGCCATGTGGCCAGTTAACACTTGCACACCTGATGTTTGTTCCAGTCACGATATGCAGGTCGCACCACCCTTCATTCACACACGCCATCCATGTGCAATATATACAAACGTAATGATACACTGACTTGAAACCACAGTACTTGTCATTGCAACATGTGTGGTCAGCTGTGCATACAACGGTGGAGGTGTTCTACAATGGAGGCATATGTAGTATGCATTGGAACAACATGTGTGGTACACACACAGTACCACACAGTGAGCTGTGATATGGGCAGCCCACAGGTGTCACCATTGTGTCATATGCCCCTGCATTGGGTGCACACATTGTGATGTGCCACCTGACATGTCCCAGACATGTAGTGTTCTGTCTGCAATATTGTCACACTATCACATGACCTATACCCCACATACCAAACATACAACCCGTTGTCTGCATAGCCCTGTGGATTGTGACATATCTGACATCTATGGGTGTATGTCATATGGGACAACACAGACATGTGGAAAAGATGCCCATCACACACAATTGGCCAAACACATGTGCACATATGGCCATGGGGGATGGCCAGAGACATGTAGCCACACAGTACTTGGGATGTGTATACACCCTGTTGCACATTGTCCACACATGGTCCAATTATAGCCTTAGTTGACCGATTATACAGTTGATGTGGTACACTGGACAACCTAAAAGCCTGTGCACAGCTACTGGAGGTGTCACTGAAGTCTATCATATATGATCTGTTGAACATCACGACTGTGTTGCAGTTATGGCTATGCAATGTGTACATATTATGCATTCTACAGCAACATAGATGCCTCATGTTGCCATGCAATGGCACAGTGTCTGTACTTCACACTGTATAGCAATGTAGACGGCTCACACTACCCTCCCATGCTCATGCACATTTGCTAAACATGCATTCTATCTGTAGGGCATACACACAACACTGCAATGTGAAGCCCATTATGATGCTGTACATGTGTCAGGACACCATTGTGTCAAACATGTATACATGTTAATGCACATGTCAGCAGATTACATGTCAAGGTCACATCAGCCATGTGTACTGTTATCCTGTTCTGGGCCACATGGTGTAACACGGGGATGCATGCATACTACCATGATTGTGTGAACTGCATGGCTACTGATATGACACCTGCTTGCTGTAGTGTGCACCCCAGGGAGGTATGCTTACTAACACAATTAATGTCTGAGCTGCATGCCCTCAGCTGTATCGCAGGCATGCTGCATGCCATCTGACAAATCACATGCATGGTGTGTCTGTGTTTGTGTGTGTGTGTCTGTGTTTGTGTGTGTGTCTGTGTTTGTGTGTGTCTGTGTGTGTCTGTGTGTGTGTGTGTGTGTGTGTGTCTGTGTGTGTGTGTGTGTGTGTGTGTGTGTGTGTGTGTGTGTGTGTGTGTGTGTGTGTGTGTGTGTGTGTCTGTGTGTGTGTGTGTGTGTGTGTGTGTCTGTGTGTGTGTGTGTGTGTGTGTGTCTGTGTGTGTGTGTGTGTGTCTGTGTGTGTGTGTGTGTGTGTCTGTTTGTGTGTGTGTGTCTGTGTGTGTCTGTGTGTGTGTGTGTGTGTGTGTGTGTGTGTGTGTGTGTCTGTGTGTGTGTCTGTGTCTATTGTACTTTACAGTATTTCTTTGCATTCACAGGTGATGTAGGTGCGTTACCCTCCTGCGGTCCATCTGATGTTAGTGTCCCCACAGATACTAGCGGTGATGAACATATGCATGAGGTACAGGCAGAGTTGTCAGGGGCTGAATCTGTGCCAATGGTTACCATCCCAGCTATGCCCCCCTCTTCCCCACACACAGTTCTGCTGCCAACACATACCGCATCACCAGTGGCCATAGAGGAAGGACAGTCAGCATCTGTTAGCGTGGAACAGGAATGTGTGGTGGCTACAGAAGGTGTGTCTACACACCATGGTGTCAGTGTAATGACTGCAGATGTGCTACACAGGCATGTGGCTGGTGCTGCTCGTAGGAGGACCTCTGGCAGACATGCACCTGCAGGACAGAGCGCAGCAGCTGGTATCACCAGACGCATGTTCCAGACTGTAATGGCGGCACAGGCACGTGCTGAATGGCAAAACAGAGAAGGGCAGAGGCTGCAGAGGGCTGCTATCCATACCCTAAATGACAACATCCAGGCATTGGCAAATGCTCAACAGCAGATTGCTAATGTTCTGGATAGGCGATTAGGTGAAATGGTCGGAATCCTTGACCGAGGCATGGCAATCTGCGAGCGAGAGCTGTCTGTGCTGGAATACCTGGTAGGAGTGAGGCATAGGCCACATGGACGTAGTCCAGCAACACCACCTAGTGTAGGTCGACGTGAGCGTGCCACCTCACATGCCCACTCCCATAGTGCCGGTAGCAGTAGCAGTGCAGCTGGTGCTGCGCTGTCAACACCAGGACACAGCAGGCTACATGGATGTGGCCCTGGACGGTCTCAGCGGGGACACGGTTCCAGCGGACATGTGTCATCGGACAGTAGCTACTCTGTACCTCCACCTGGTAGTGCCAGTGCAACCCCAGGCAGGCACAGGTCACGTGGCCATGGACGGACACAGTGAGCTGTACAACCTGCTCTGTACAATCTGGGGCTGTCAATTATACCCCGTGTAGGCATCACAAATGGCAGAACTGTGTACACACATACACACACACAGCAAACACAACTGTAGGGCTCCACAACATCCACATGCATTCTGCACAGACATGTCCAGTCAACTCACCAGCCCTTACACACACACATGATGTTATCCATTGGTGCAGCCTATGCCCCTGGCAAACAAATCACCCTGTGCATATGATGAAGCCTGTGCCGCATCCCTGTCATTCACACCATCGGTGCAGGGTTATGCACAAATATTCTGATGCACAGGGTGAACAGCATAGTGAGAGGTGTATGTAATATTTCCTGTGTATGCATAGTGAGGGATGTGAATGTTGCAGTGGTTGTGTGTGAATACTGAGAGATGTGTATGTGACATAGGTTGTGTACTGTTGACATGCACCAGTCATACCATGTAGTGCAGGTGCAGCATGCACTGTGATGTGTTCATGGTATGTGTCTCGGTTACATCTGTAGCACCATGTTGGTTGTGATACCCTGGTTCCCTCCTATGGTGTACTTGCATGTGCCTACAGGAAGCAGTGTTTGCAGTCCCCCATGTGTAACTGTGGATTACTCACAGGCACGTCTGATAATATCAGCATGCTACATGTACCCTCAACCTGACTGTTGGACACACCAACATGACACAGATGTCCACACATATACTGCACCTGACGCATGTGGTTGGTGCCACAGGCT
Organism: Protopterus annectens; assembly: GCF_019279795.1. Classification (NCBI taxonomy): domain Eukaryota; kingdom Metazoa; phylum Chordata; order Ceratodontiformes; family Protopteridae; genus Protopterus; species Protopterus annectens. The sequence continues at coordinate 807,993,089 of NC_056744.1, forward strand.
ACACTGGACAGAGACATGACATACATAGCAGGACACATTACAGGTATGGTGACATGGTGCAGGGGTTGTACACAACGGCCTGGCCAATGATGATGTGAGGTGTCACTTGGTAGCTGGAGGCCACACTGTGCAGCAGTAGGACCCTGTAACAGTACGGGAACATGGCTGCATTCACGGGGTGTACACCACTATAATACACACCCCATAGTGTGCAGGTGGGGACCCTTGCCTGTGTGGTCATCACCCTCACAGTACTATGCACCCACACGACGTGTCACAGAGAAGGGACATGCACAGGTAGCCAGTATGGCTGGGACCTATGGCATCAACAGGGTTGTGCAATGCATCACCATTACGGGTTAGTCACCAAGTGGGGTTAGTGATCATTTCCCACTGTATATTAGCATACACCCTCACACCAAGCACCAGACATACATACAGACACACACACACTGTGGTGACCACACATGTGTATACGGACAGCCGACATGTGTGATGCACCACACCAGCTGACGTCATGCTTCCCACACTGACGTATGTACAGATCCCTACAATGGTGTACAGGGATGTGTAGCTACTGGGACATATTCCCCGCGATATGTGGCATCCCTGGTCACACATTCGGACACACATGGCAGTGCTGGGAATGATACACCTGCCATATGATGACACGTTTGATAGACATGCAGCGTTATTGATTGCATTATGTGTACCAACGCTATATCTGTCAGATGTGCTGCTATATGCACACGGGAGGTTGTAGGTGTTACAGGTGCCATGTGACATATAGTTGTTAACACCTGACCGCTGTGTATGCATTATGTCAGCACCATCACGTAACAGCGACATAGCATATTGTTTGCACATGGCATGATAGGATGGTGTGTGACACAACTGTGAGCCACCCCCTGCACACATACATCTAGACAGGTGGTTCACCACGTTATGTACACACATCCCTCCATACTTGCTGTTTGTTTGTCACTGTATACAGGTGTCAATGATGGGTCTGCATTGCATCTGCATGTCGTAGGTAGGTGCAGCTATGTTACGGACATCGGCCACTGCACATGCATGTTTGCTGCATGCACAGTACAGATGTCACATGTGTCTCATGGTGCCATGTTTGTATGCATTGCTATTGTTGGACGTGTGTGTTGACATACATAACACATGGACTGTGGTATGATATCACGGGTGTCACAGGCAACCAGTACAAGGGTATGTGTCCCGGTCAAAACTGCTACCCCCTGTAGTGTGAGCATTCAACAGACATGGGCCCACCTTCCATTCGCGTGTGTAGCATTGATTAGGCCAGTGTTATGCACGTGGTACATCAAAGGCTATGTATGTATGTGTTGTGTGTGCAGTCCATGCACACATCCACACAATCACATGTATGACATATCCAGACGTGTGTTCATTGGTGTACAGCAACAGTCAGGTGTCACAGCTGTGTAAGGGCCGTGGTATGTGTTGAGCTGACCTGTTCATGTATACTGGTATCATTGCAATGCATAACACCTGTTGGATCCCTGTTGGTACATGTGTACTCTGCACAGCTGGTGTACACCACTGTACAGCCCAGTGGTCATGTGTCACATGGTGTTGTGGGACCGTAAGGCTGTGTAGTGCTGCACCGACGACATGGTGCTGACTTGACAGCTACAGTGTGCACTGCAGTGTGTACGTGTGTGACCTGCACCTGTGACAGCTGTGATGGCAGCTGTGTGTGTACAGGTCACTGCATGTGTGACAGCCCTGTGTGTGAGGACAGTTATACCTTACTGTTCCCTTCGGTACTGTGCCCTTCTGTGTGTACACTCCATCTGCATGCAAGACGGCCCTTTGCAACAGCTAAGTGTGTGAGCATGCCCAGTATGCTGTTGTGTAGATGGACACACAGTACATTCCACACTGCGCCCTTCCGTGATTAGACTCCGTGTGCATGCAAGTTGGCCCTTAGCAACTGCTAAGTGTGTGAGCATTCCCAGTACGCCGTTGTGTAGATGGACACACAGTACATTCCACACTGCGCCCTTCCGTGATTAGACTCCATGTGCATGCAAGATGGCCCTTTGCAACTAAGTGTGTGAGCATGCCCAGTATGCTGCTGTGTAGATGGACACAAAGTACATTCCACACTGCGCCCTTCCGTAATTAGACTCCGTGTGCATGCAAGTTGGCCCTTTGCAACTGCTAAGTATGTGAGCATGCCCAGTACGCCGTTGTGTAGATGGACACACAGTACATTCCACACTGCGCCCTTCCGTGATTAGACTCCGTGTGCATGCAAGATGGCCCTTTGCAACTGCTAAGTGTGTGAGCATGCCCAGTATGCTGTTGTGTAGATGGACACACAGTACAGTCCACACTGCGCCCTTTCATGATTAGACTCCGTGTGCATGCAAAATGGCCCTTTGCAACTGCTAAGTGTGTGAGCATGCCCAGTACGCCGTTGTGTAGATGGACACACAGTAGATTAAAAACAGACGTGTGATACTAAGCGTGTGGGCATGGCCATTGACATCCTGTAAAGCCATGGTGGTCATCCAGGCAACCGATGTCCATTTTCAATGTCACGATGGATGCCTACATTGAACACACTGGTTGCTCTCTTGAAGGGTGTACTGTCTGTGGCGCATCCCGTATCTATTTAGTGTTGTAGTGTTCCGTAGATATTTAGTTGGCCCGATGACAGCACTGCCGAGTTTGTGTACGTCTACCTTGGGACAGTAATATGCTTTCAGACTGCTCACTCTCTAAACATTCCCTATCGGCATCTTTGCCTTTGCGGATGATGTCACCCACCTAGAAGTATGTCTCTGGGAGTTATGTGTTCAGTAATCTCAGTAGCGCTTTCTGTAAATGCGTAATGCTGTAGTGTGTTAAAGTAGTTAGGTGTATGTTCAACTCCCGGCCCTTCCAAGTGTGTGTGTGTGTGTGTGTGTGTGTGTGTGTGTGTGTGTGTGTGTGTGTGTGTGTGTGTGTGTGTGTGTGTTTCCAGCTGCCTGGGGACACAGTAATGCTTTTAGATGCCTCACAACACATACATTCCCTATCGGCTTCTTTGCCTTTGCGGATGATGTCACCCACCTAGAAGTATGCCTCTGGGAGTGCTGTGTTCAGTAATCTTGGTAGCGCGTTCTGTAGATGCGTAATGCTGTAGTGTGATAAGGTAGTTAGGTATATGTTCAACTCCCGGCCCTGCCATGTGTGTGTGTGTGTGTGTGTGTGTGTGTGTGTGTGTGTGTGTGTGTGTGTGTGTGTGTGTGTGTGTTTCCAGCTGCCTGGGGACACAGTACTGCTTTTAGATGCCTCACAACACATACATTCCCTATCGGCGTCTTTGCCTTTGCGGATGATGTCACCCACCTAGAAGTATGCCTCTGGGAGTGCTGTGTTCAGTAATCTCGGTAGCGCGTTCTGCAAATGCGTAATGCTGTAGTGTGTTAAAGTAGTTAGGTGTATGTTCAATTCCCGGCCCTTCCAAGTGTGTGTGTGTGTGTGTGTGTGTGTGTGTGTGTGTGTGTGTGTGTGTGTGTGTGTGTGTGTGTGTGTTTCCAGCTGCCTGGGGACACAGTAATGCTTTTAGATGCCTCACAACACATACATTCCCTATCGGCGTCTTTGCCTTTGCGGATGATGTCACCCACCTAGAAGTATGCCTCTGGGAGTGCTGTGTTCAGTAATCTCGGTAGCGCGTTCTGTAAATGCGTAATGCTGTAGTGTGATAGGGTAGTTAGGTGTAAGTTTGATTCCCAGGCCTGCCAGATGTGTGTGTGTGTGTGTGTGTGTTTCCAGCTGCCTGGGGACACAGTAATGCTTTTAGATGCCTCACAACACATACATTCCCTATCGGCGTCTTTGCCTTTGCGGATGATGTCACCCACCTAGAAGTATGCCTCTGGGAGTGCCGTGTTCAGTAATCTCGGTAGCGTGTTCTGTAGATGCGTAATGCTGTAGTGTGATAAGGTAGTTAGGTGTATGTTCAACTCCTGGCCCTGCCGTGTGTGTGTGTGTGTGTGTGTGTGTGTGTGTGTGTGTGTGTGTGTGTGTGTGTGTGTGTTTCCAGCTGCCTGGGGACACAGTAATGCTTTTAGATGCCTCACAACACATACATTCCCTATCGGCGTCTTTGCCTTTGCGGATGATGTCACCCACCTAGAAGTATGCCTCTGGGAGTGCTGTGTTCAGTAATCTCGGTAGCACGTTCTGTAGATGCGTAATGCTGTAGTGTGATAAGGTAGTTAGGTGTATGCTCAACTCCCGGCTCTGCCATGTGTGTGTGTGTGTGGGTGTGTGTGTGTGTGTGTGTGTGTGTGTGTGTGTGTGTGTGTGTGTTTCCAGCTGCCTGGGGACACAGTAATGCTTTTAGATGCCTCACAACACATACATTCCCTATCGGCGTCTTTGCCTTTGCGGATGATGTCACCCACCTAGAAGTATGCCTCTGGGAGTGCTGTGTTCAGTAATCTCGGTAGCGCTTTCTGCAAATGCGTAATGCTGTAGTGTGTTAAAGTAGTTAGGTGTATGTTCAACTCCCGGCCCTTCCAAGTGTGTGTGTGTGTGTGTGTGTGTGTGTGTGTGTGTGTGTGTGTGTGTGTGTGTGTGTTTCCAGCTGCCTGGGGACACAGTAATGCTTTTAGATGCCTCACAACACATACATTCCCTATCGGCGTCTTTGCCTTTGCGGATGATGTCACCCACCTAGAAGTATGCCTCTGGGAGTGCTGTGTTCAGTAATCTCGGTAGCGCGTTCTGCAAATGCGTAATGCTGTAGTGTGTTAAAGTAGTTAGGTGTATGTTCAACTCCCGGCCCTTCCAAGTGTGTGTGTGTGTGTGTGTGTGTGTGTGTGTGTGTGTGTGTGTGTGTGTGTGTGTGTGTGTGTGTGTTTCCAGCTGCCTGGGGACACAGTAATGCTTTTAGATGCCTCACAACACATACATTCCCTATCGGCATCTTTGCCTTTGCGGATGATGTCACCCACCTAGAAGTATGCCTCTGGGAGTGCTGTGTTCAGTAATCTCGGTAGAGCGTTCTGTAAATGTGTAATGCTGTAGTGTGATAAGGTAGTTAGGTGTATGTTCAACTCCCGGCCCTGCCAGGTGTGTGTGTGTGTGTGTGTGTGTGTGTGTGTGTGTGTGTGTGTGTGTGTGTGTGTTTCCAGCTGCCTGGGGACACAGTAATGCTTTTAGATGCCTCACAACACATACATTCCCTATCGGCGTCTTTGCCTTTGTGGATGATGTCACCCACCTAGATGTATGCCTCTGGGTGTGCTGTGTTCAGTAATCTCGGTAGCGCATTCTGTAAATGCATCATGCTGTAGTGTGATAGGGTATTTAGGTGTAAGTTTGATTCCCAGGCCTGCCTGATGTGTGTGTGTGTGTGTGTGTGTGTGTGTGTGTGTGTGTGTGTGTGTGTGTGTGTGTGTGTGTGTGTGTGTGTGTGCATGCTCCCGTCCGCCTGGGGACTCAGGTTATGCTTTTAGACGCTTCGCAACACAGATATATCCTGCTGACGTCTTTGTCTTTGCGGATGTTGACATGCACCTAGTAGAATGCCTGTGTGTCTGCTGTGTTTAGTAATCTCGGTAGTGCGTTCTGTAAATGCGTCATGCTGTAGTGTGATAGGGTAGTAATGTGTAGGTTTGATTACCAGTCCTGCCATGTGTGTGTGTGTGTGTCTGTGTGTGTATGTCTGTATCTCTCTCTCTCTCTCTATATATATATATATATATATATATATATATATATATGTATATATAATCTATTTTCTGCCCATAATTCTGCTCTTGCATGGACAGCTGACTGTTTCATGTATCGCATATTTGCATAGCTTTCACATACCAATGGGGTATGTTGCAAATCCCAACATTGTCCATGCAACGTCCGTGTTAGGGGCGGTGTTAGACGCCCTTACAGGCGTTTGCTGTATATCTTGGCAGACATCTATCCTTGCTGTACTCTCACTGTACTCATTACCGGAGGCTTCATGTATCATGGCCTAGTTTTGCTGTGTGTATGTCTATTTGTGCTGTGTGCATGGCTGTGGGTATGTCCCACTATCATCATTTGTAAAGGTGACAGCCCTATAGGTACTTCATGTAGACTGCTGTGTCATTTGACATGTCAGCACATACCTGCGGACAGTACTGAACGTCCTACTGCAGCGCATTTCATACCTTCTGCGTTATCTTGCAGTCGATATTGCTGTTTCCTCACACATGTATCTGTTTCTGATCATACCACTCCACCTCCTAGAGCAAATTTCTGGACAAGGCCTTATCTGATAGTGGGACACATAGGGGCAGTATTGACATGTTGCTCTTACAAGCGTAGATAGTTGACACAATAATAGGTTTTGCATTAGTATGGCTTTTCTGTCGGATTTGGTGTCTTAATCACATGTTTGTCATTATTTCATGACTTCAGTTATCAGGAATGTGCCAGAATGTTACTGATGTTACGTGGAACACACCAAACATATGAGGCAGAACTCTGCACATTCTGCGTAAATCTGTACAGTTGGAGTATGTGTCTGATACAAGATATCAACTTTCTGACACCAATACACACACTGTTTGGCGGCATCACAGGCCACATGCCATTACATTTATATTGCAGGACACACCCACCCAGACAGTTGTATTCCTCACACAGGCCAACAGCTGCTTATCCACACTAATTGGTCTATCATGTACCGTATGTGTGCGGTATTTGCGCTTTCCATCAGTGGCAGAGCTCATGTGCAGTATGGGGACTGGACATTGTTACAGTGACACTGCATGACACCCTGAGGGACACATTACTTTTGTGTCTATTAACCTTCCACATTGACATTCACAGGGCATACGTTATCATTCACATTTGTCGGAGTACATGCGTATGACTTGTACATGTTTTCTCATTTGTCCTGATGTCTTTCTTCTCACCTGTCCACCTAGTGTCACTAGTTCTGTACATGTATTTTGGACAGGTTACCTTCATACCCCTAACCTGTACACATTATGGGTAAACGCCCTGACGTTTGACCTTTGCCCTTGTTACATTTGTCATAGTAATGTGCCTTTCTGGTAAATTGCTGGCAAGGCATTACGAACTGTGCGGTTAGATAATAGTGACTGACATTTCCATCACATGATTAGTAACACTCATAACATACGTATTCCTGGCTACGCCAGTATTCTCACAACGTTCTGACTTTGTCTGGGGTATATCTAATATAGTCCCTGTTTGTATTTCATGTACTACGCCTTAGTGCAGCTGTGTTATTCTGACAGTTTGCCAGTTATGGGTACCATCTTGGTCGTACGCATGTCCATCCATGATAATCGCCTACATGACACTGATATAGGGCCTTACATATTGCCAAAATGGTTTACGCAATATCCAGTGGATGGTTTGCCCCATTATTGAGAATATAGGCGTGTGCTATACCCACATCACTCCCACGGCGGGCCTCTGAAATCTCTGCCAAACAACACCTAGGCCCATTTCTGCATACCCATGATTCCCATACCTGACAACCCTCTACAGTACCCATTACACATGTTTAATGTGTGCGGTACTGAAGTGTGGAGACACTTCTATGCACTCCCCACTCTCCGGATATCAGTTCATACATCATACATTCTATCGACACATGTGTCATCACCCTTGCACCTGCTACTGTTGCATGTACAGCTATATCTTATTTGCTGAGGTCACTTATTTTGCATCAATGTCGGTTGACACTACGTATGGATCAATTTTTGGGGTCCTGCAATGGACAACTATCTGCATGTTTAAAGTGTAGAACTTGCTGGACTGTCACTTTCTGGCCAATGGTTTGGAATGCAGCGGTTTATTCACCTTTCGTGCATGTCTGTTTGTCTACCCATATTAGCTATAACGTGGCCTGTTTATGTACATATGTCATATCTACGGGACATATGTCTGTTGTGTATACATATATACATGTACAATCCTCATTTCATAACTTGCTTTGGTTTACGTCTGTGGATTATGTGTATACACATATATCTATATCCATACCATACCTTTCCACTGTACAGATTGTCGCAGAGTGTACAGCTGGTTGCCTCTTTATCTTCGTTGTGTTTTACATAAACCTGTGTCTATCTGGCAATGTAGTGGCATTTCATTTGAGACTTACGGTGGGGAATACTGGCAAGCAGTTCAGGTTACGACTGCATACCCTTCAGAGAATCCATGCTACTGACACACCCGTTATTCTATCCACTTTCTATGTTTGTTCTGGCACATATCTGGGGTCTGTCCCTATTTGTACTGGTAGTTTGCATGCCTTTGTCCGGTTTCATACTTTACAGGGTTAACAAGTTTGAGCCATGTATATCTAACATGGGGGAAACAGCATTCATTTACTATGCTGTGAGTGGATCAAACACGCACAGGCGCACTTGCATTTCCTTATTGTGGGTTACGCGCAGGCGCACATGCATATCCTTATTGCGGGTTACATATGTTTACTAAATCTTTGTGTTTACGTGGGCTTTATTACTTGTGACAGTACCAGTATATTATCTGTAATCCGGTTAACGGACGTATGCGAGACACACGTTCACCTTTACATATTTAACTGTCTGTACAGCACAGACGCATTCATTACACTTTCCCTTATATGTGCTGTAGTCGTAGTTGAACCGGGACTGCATTCACGTTGGCCGGATGCTGTAACCACTATACGTTTGGTGTTCTGACTCATTTATATGCATACCCATAGTACATAGCTACATTAACATATGCCTCACCGCTTCACTTACGACACAGGCATCCATTCTCCTGCTGTGAAAAATGCGGTACTACATGTTACACATTCCCTATTGCCTACTGCTCTGGACCCAAGCTGCATATTTAATCACTGCAGGGATATTCAGAACCCTAAGGCTTATAGTCCTGACACATACAGGTCTTTAATTGTCAGGGTGTTCATGTGGTGATCTGGGTTTAGGCTTGTCCGCCTGGTGAACGGAACTGCCCTGACCATGTTCAAATGTCAGACAAAGCACATGGACAGGGTTTGTCCATTTTAAACATTTTATCTGTGTTTACAGACACAGGTGTTTGGGCACCTGTCAGCAGCTTATAATGTTGGCAATACATAATATGGGTGGGGGTGGTTACAATACATAATCCACGGTGAGTGGTGTTCCCATTCACATTTGACTATTTCCTGTATTCATTCTTGGGATTATTATTTTGCACATGACTTAACTATGAATTAACTACAGGTATGCAGTAGTACAGTCAACATATGTGACGGTTTGTTACAGTATAAATGTACGGACCTCTGTAATACTGGGGACTACCCCACATCCTTCACAACATTTCATGCTTATGTACATACTATTATTCTGTGAACTTTCGAAGTTTGTGAGAGCAGTAATTACATCTGTCCCTATTTGTCCACCCATCCTTTTAGGCTTTGTCCAGATATTGTTGCTGTAATAGGTTGAGAGGTGGTGTCGGTATGTCATTGAGTTGAATATATACTGTCGATAATTCAGTGGGGAGTAGGGTTACCACCTGTTCCTCTTTACGAGGGGAGGTCCCAGTTTGGACAGTTGTGTCCTGCGATGACACCTAAGACATGGCAAATGTCCTGTGATTTTTAAGACAAAAATATATTTCTTATTTTCTTTACTAGTTGCATGATACAGGTATTTTGTATCTGGTACACATAACTATTATTTGGGATAGCATAAGCTATTCAAATGGTATGGAATAAGCTTTTATCTTGGCATACAAGTGTAATTCTGTCCTTTGCACTGGCCGGGGGTATGTTTTATCCTGCAAATTCTCACATTTCTACAAGGGATGTCCCACCTTGGCCATCTGAACAGGTGGCAACCCTAGTGGGATGACCTGCATGGTGGACAGCTGTTCCATCCTGCATAGTATGTTTTGCTTGTCTGTATAGAAACTGAACAGTACCGTGACTACACATACATGTTTTGTCCAGATGTGTACAGTACTGGACACCGTGGCGTGTAAACAACTCTGAGGTTTCAACAGGTTACTTATCCCACGCGGGATGTACACACATTTTGCCGAAATATGAACGCGCGGGCATTTGGATTTTCGTAACTGTGATGGGATGTTTACAAACATGGGATACATATTTGCAATCCTGACACTGCCTAGGACGATACTTCCTACTACATATGGGGAATACTCGCTATGTGTAGGTGTACGGCTGCGCAAGGCTGGTAGCTGGATTTGGTGGACATTCAGACATGGGTGCGGGTTATGTGCTATACAGGGGTTGTTGCGTATTGCATTTGCATGCATGGGTTCTGCTTTTGGATATCCCGGTTCCGCATATAGCATCCTATGTGTATGTGACAGTTACGTTCCTGTTCATGTGTATAGCACATTTTAATATACATATGTTTGTGTGTGTTTGGTATACAATTTGGACTGTCAGGTTTCTCTACGGTTGTTATATAGCCACAACTGCCCAGCTGTGTACTATCACTACCACTGTGGGACTGCTGGTGACCATGCCCATGGGGCTAGACGTGTGTATTGGCGGCGCGCTGACATGATGCGCTTCACTTCCACTGGGTATAACTACTGACAGTGCAGTACATTACGGACACACAATTTTAAATATCATTTGTTCCATGGACAGAAACTCATATTGTGTTGCATGCATTTCTGTTTGGTTCTCCATTTTGTGTGGCCTGGAACTGTCTTGCATGCTTTGCATATGTTTCATTATCCACGGACACTGATAGGTGCGATTACTATTGCAGGCAGGCTATAATATTCAGCAGTTTAGGTTGCTCATCGCCAGCCGACATTGACACGCCTCTGGGCGCAGCTTAGTACCGCCCCATGCACTCACGCACGTGTCCTATGCACGTGGATGTGGTGGCAGCACACCTTCATTAGTATGCATATGGCACTACTACACCATTTATACGCCGCACGGCCGGCGCAGGCCTTACACCGGCCTTGCGCCGAGCTTCATGAATCCGGGGGCATGTTTTTAGCATACTTTAGGTTCACTAATGTGTATGTATTAACCCCAGTTACACTTGTTTTGCACTGTTGCTCCCTTTGTCATCAATCTTTATTTTACTGTGGATTTTTTTTTGAGCTTTTCTCATCAAGTTTCCACTGAAAAGAGGCCTTGTATGACCCATTCAGATTATTCCTGTAAACAAATGCAATAAATAAAAAAAATAAGTAAATAAATAAATAAAATATTGAACAGCACGTTGACATGATGATGATGACACTTACCAAGGTTGGTACCTGTACTGCTACTGGTTTGCAGAAAGGAACAAAGCCAACATTTTGAGGGTCACATCAAGATTAAGTCTGAAGGACCTCTAAGAGGTGCTTTAACATCACATTGAACTGATGCCTCATCTGCATCACTCCATCCATAATTACCCTCTCCCAGTCATTCACATACCCCAAACCACCTCTTCGCATCAGCATATTCCATCCCTCTCTAACTCCTGCTGACTACCTTCTTCTCCTTTAGTGCATGCATGCCTCTTTACTTTATGCAACTCTAATACAATCAAAATAGCTGATTCAAAGTCTGTTTTAAAATGTACTTAGCACCCCAAGGGATCAATCCCTACAGAAGTAAATGGACATGCCATCATTCTTACCTATACCTGATTTTAATCATGTCCTTCTAAACGTGACCACCCTCTCTTCATACCTTCATTCATGCTAGTAGTAACTGTACATTTTAGACACCCTATCTGTCTGAGTTTGCTATCACAGCTAACAGGAATTCAAGTAAGCACAAGACAAACAAAGGGTTAACAAGCTTAAATGAATTTCCTTTAATTACTCCTTAACTAAGATTACACAAACAGAAACAAGCTTATTTTTTAAATAGCTGAGACAGAGACTGACAAAGAATCATAGAAATAGGAAATACAAGGCAAATGAGTCTTGTGACCAATTATGCCTTTCCAATTTCCACCTTTAGACTGTATATTCGTTTTCAAGGAGGGCTAAGCCAGTCCAGCCAGGTGTGAATTTGTGAATACCTATCAAATTATTCAGTTCCCATTTGAATAAAAATAATGGATCCCACTGCTTGTTTTGCAGTTGGAGTCTATTCTAGAGGTGGGGAAAACATTCTGTAATGAACCTAACTTTTCTCCATGTTTTATATATCTACTGATAAAAATTTAGATTTTTGGTTCAGGTATTTGTGGGACTGTTTGATTTGTAGAGATACAAGAGATCCAAGAACACTGGGTCCCTAGTGGCATAGAAGCAAATGAATAGATCTCATAGATCGCTCCTCAGAAGTTTATAAGACACAGAATAAGCAAGAGATCATCTTGCTTAGAACCTCTGGCATCTTTCTAGTTGTTTGAAATCCTGTTAAGGTATATCCCAAAAGGGATATTGTATTCAATAACAGGCCTAAACAATGCTGAATATTTAGCTGCATTGTTGTTATAAACTTTAATACTACATCATAGAATCTATCCCTGCAGATGTCTATCTATACCACAGTGTTTTGCAACCATACCTGTAGTAACACGTTCTGTCCAAACAATCTCTTGGTCTCATCAAAGCATTGCTCAGAATGGTACATAGTAACATACCTCCTTTTGCAGGTCTAATGACCCAGCTCATCACAACCATATTTTTATGTATTTAGAATTACACAGTGTAAACAAACATGTAACACACTGACACATAATACTCTACACATTGACAACATGGGTAGAACACAATTACATTGCATGCACAAAAACAGCACTTCTGCATCAGAACTACCTTTAATAAATAAATATAAAATATAAATAAGCTTTAACAAACTAGGATGTAATATATTTGTACAGTCCCAAAATGTTGCATGCTCATTAGCAAAAATATGATTTAATGTATATGGAGTGTGACAGGATAAACTACCTCCCTGTCAATGCAGTTATTTCAATCCAGCATACATGAGAAAAAATACTAGGTAATGTCTTACTTTGAAAGAATATGAAATGTAAATGTTAGCTATAAATAAGAAGTGAGTAAGAAGAGTTTCTGATGTTTCAGATTAGGTTAGTGGAGTAGCATTGCCACAGGTTTGTGACTTCCCTGTTTGAACAGTCGAGTTAGACTTAGACATGTGTGCAGTCTAGCACAATTAATATAGTTAGAGGTCACTAGCAGAATGAATGGATCCGAGGGCCACAACAAAATCAAGAAAATAAATAGATTCACATTAAGGGTAAAGGAATCATGGGACTCTGCAATAATAACAGATTCATACAATTTTACATTGTTACAAAAGCCAGTCCACCCAGCAGTATTAAAAGAAGTGAAGGGTTTTCATCAGGATCGTCAGAGGTGGAGTTTAATAATATTAAAAAAGTGACTAACTAACTTACAAGAGGCATAATATAACCATACTCTTCACTCTTGTCAGAGTGAACTGAAACAGGTACCCTACATAATTACTATAATCCATAGTTTCTCATCAGATCACAGTTCAACAGAATTTGAGCAGGAGTAAAGAAAGGAGAAAGCCCTAGCAAGATTATCAGAATAAAGAAAATAGACAGTATGGGCACTATTAGCAGATTCAGGGGTGTCCCTCAGCAGTACTAATCCAGTCAGGGAATCCACAGTAGCTTTAAAGCAGTCAGTGCCCATCCTAATTAAGAGAATCAGGTGTGCACATCAGCTTTAGTGTGGAGTCTGTACACTGAACTAGATCTTAGTCCAGTTTAAGCTGTAAAAACTAGATGCTGTTGGAAATTAGACTGATTAGTCCGGTTTCGGGTATAACTTTGAACCACTTTTTTGCTAACTGTAACAATATTCACATCATATCATCACTCTCCCCTGTGTACTCTAATAATTTCTTTGTTGTGGCAACATCATGGGCTATCTATAGGCTATTATCATTATATTTTATTTCGGTCAGAGCTTGTAAGCAAAGACTTGATTTTTTATTCTGTATATACATGCTAAGATATACACTATTCATTGATACAGTCTGTGAGACCTTTATCAATGCAAAATGTGTTCCTATAATTAATGTACGATGCAGACCTTTCAAGTCTGTCATTTATGTGTAATATCATCCAAGAGCCTGAACTCTGCTTGGAATGATCATTAGATGTTGAATCACAATGAAAATTTCATCTTGCCACCTAACTTTGTATGACATACTTGTCTATATCTGACTAAGCTAAAGCCCAACAGGGCACCAGTGCAACAACAAAATATTACATGGCATCACATCACTGAGGTTGCATAAAGAAAAATGACATAACATCACATCACTGAGGTTGCATAAAGACAAATTGACGATCCGGTATGATACTTATGGGAAACTAGAATATTTATGTTGCTTCATTTCTATCACTTCTCTTAGTCCATGAATCAGCTTAGGCTTTCCTGAAGGACTTAGTGGTCTTATTTTCCACAAAATTTTCAGGTAACCTGACTGATTTATCCATCAGACCTTCCATCATCCACACCTAGCTCTATACCCTTAATTAGGAAGGTATGCCCCATATTATCTACTCTGTCTTTCCTCTTGAGCTGTTTCACTGTACCCTAAGTGTATTGTGAACCTATATCTATCTCTCATTTGTTATCTATACTCAGGTTTGATTAGGCCTACCTCAGTGAATCCCTCATACTCCTTGCCTACAGTCACTTTATTACCCTTGAGATTTTTTTCATTCTGCCTTCTTGATTAGCTTGATATTCTTATTACTAGGTGTTCCCACATGTCCTCAATGCACTAAATATTGGAAGTCATTTAATGAATCATGTTAGCGTAGCATAAATGAATGTCAATGACCACTGTGTTTTGTTTTGCGAAGATTCTTTCTTCTCTGCTGTTTGCCACCATTGAGTACATATAGCACTGGAGGATCATGGGTTACTTACTTGAAAAATGGGGGTACAGGAGGGTCTTGCCCCCTTCAGAAACACTTGATGCAACTGTCCTATTACTTTGAATGCAATGGGCAGCTTTTGAGTTTTTGAATTCAAGAAAGAGCATCTTAAGTCATTACGTTTCATTTTTCCAGAGTAGAATCTTATTACTATATAGGCAGAGTACAATTGTGTAAGTTGAACTTATCATGACAGTAGATGTTTGAATGCTCACTGCTGCAGTAGCTTTAGCTATATGGGTTATATCCTGGTAAGGATATAACAGCTGGCAAGCTTTCAAAGTTTCAGGTACCCACCACATGCCCAATCTGTCAAGATGTTTGAGTTTGAGTGCAAAGCCCTTCACAGCTTTCCTACTAGCAGAAAGATGGAGGCTCAGTCCTGTGAAGGGGCAAGACTAAGAATAACAAAACATAAATGTCTACATCCTGCCATAAAAATACACCAAAAAAACAAGAGGGGTTGAGTGAAGGAGCAGCTACTGCAGCAGTGAACAAACATCTACTGTTATGGTAACTTCAACTTACAAAACTGTACTATATTCTTCATATTGATCACTGATGCTGCAGTAGTCCTAGCTATATGGGTAGATTACCCTAGCTAGTTACATTTGGGAGGTGGAAGGAGAAGGGGCCATGAGTACCTGGAGAATGTTCCTAGCAAAGCATGATCTAGACCTAGAGAAGGAATGCAGATTATAGTTCTTTGTAAAAGTATGTAGAGAGGACCAATTAGCAGCTTCTAGAATACTTCTAGAATCCAACCCTTTCCAAAAATCCATAGAAGAAGTCATGGTCCATGTAGAGTAGGCCTTGATGCTCACTGGAATAGGTTTATCATGGAGAATATAATAAAAGGTAATGGCCTTAGACAGACATTTGGAAATAGCCTGTTTTGACACCAGTTGTCCCTTCTTCTTGCCTTCATAAAAAAATAACAATTGATCCAATGATCTGAAAGATTTAGTTCAAGACAGTACCTGACTCATCTGTGGACATCCAAGGTATGTATTTCATAGGTTCATGGATAAGTACTAGCCTAGCTGCCTTTCTGGGCCATTTTAAACCTAGCCAATTTTTCTTTCAAGAGTATCCTTTCTCCTTCATCATTTGGTTCAGGAAAGAAGAGAAGAGATGGATAGTTTGACATAAAGTAAACTTGGATACCACTTTAGCCATAAAATATGGTTTAATTCTTAAATAAACCATGTCCTTATGGAAAATGAGGTAGGGTTGACTCACAATAAGAACTTGAAACTCAGATACCCTTCTTGCAGAGGTCAGAGCAATCAATAAAACTGTTTTCCATGTTGAGAACCTCAAGTCAGACAGATTAGATGGTTCAAAAGAAGCAACTGGTGGTCTCTTTAACGCAAAATTAAGATCCCAAGGAAGGGCCACCAGTTTACTTGTTGGTCTCTTATGCAAAACCCCTTTCAAGAACATTTTGACATGTGAATGCCTTGAAAGAGGAGAATCCATGGGCAGACATGCTGAAATGGCTGATGAAAGCTGATAGAGGAAAAAGAAAGACCGCATAATAGTAACACACACAAATATTGTATAACCAGGGAACAACCAGCCCTGAATGTGTGCTGTCTATGTTGTTGGCACCAACAAGACAAACCTTTCCATTTGCTAATATATGAGTTTCTAGAAGCAGGCTTTCTTACCTCCATTAATACCTGCTGCTTGTCCTCAGAAAATAGGTGTCTAAAAGTAATTAAGACTGCATCATCCAAGGAGTCAACTGAAGATAATTGATGGGTTGTATCCCCTATTCTTGTGTGAGTAAATTCATTCTCTGAGGAAGCTTGTGGAAGTTGCCCCTGGCCATTTCCAAAAGAAGGAAGAACCACAGTTGCCTGGGCCAGAAGGTAGTCATCACAATGATCTTGGGGCATTCCTTCTGATTTTTCAGAACTACCCTGGATATTAGCATAAAGGTTGGAAAGGTATACAGTAGCATTCCTGTCCAAAGAAAAGGAATCTGTCTTCTAGGCCTTCTTGCATGGAGTCCTGAAACATAATGTTTCCAGTTGATTATTCAGAGAGGAGGCAAAGAGGTCTACTCGAGGATCTCTCCACAGATGGATCAGATCTCAGAAGACCCCCATGGATCTAGTTGCCATTCATGAGTGACTGCCCTGTTCTGTTCAGTTTGTCTTCCACATAGTTTTGCTGTGATGGAATGTAAGATGCCTGTTGAGTGAGACTGTGCTGTGAAGCTATATCCCAAGTTAACATGGTTATTCTGCAAAAGAGGTTTGACCCGGTTCCCTCTTGCTTGTTGGTGTAATACATCACTGTGGTATTATCTGTAACCACTTGAAGATGTCCTGGAGACCAGATTCTTCAGAAAACTGAGTTCCTTGATCAGGGACGTATCTCCTTGATATTTATGTGCTCATATATCCTCTTGGTCTCCTACACTCTCTGCACCTTTATCTCTTCTGAAACTGCACACTAAGCAAGGTCTGAAGCATCTGTGGTGACTGACTGCTTTAGAGCAAGGAGGGAAAAGGAAATACCTTGATTTAAGGATATCTGTTCTCTCCACCATGTACTTTCTCTTCTGACAAAACTCCAGTATTGGGATCTGAAAAGATAAAGGGTGCTGATGCTGGAACCAAAAAGATTTCAGATGCCACTGTGTCTTTCTCAAATGGAGTCTTGCCAGGGGTATCATGGGAATCATAGATGTCACAAGACCCAAAATCCTGAAGTATTCCCTCACAGTGTCTGTAGTGTGAGCAGAAAACATTATAAACAGATCTAAAGATTTATTTTTTCCATTGAAAGAAAAGCTTTTTGAACAGAGTTGTCTTGTCGACGTCTCGGGAGCACAATACTGTGTGAGAGAGTCAAAAAAGACTTTTGAGTGTTCTGTTGGAATCCCAGCTTGTGCAAAAGATCTCTCACCAAAGAAAGAGAGAGATTCCTGACATTTTGAAAAAGACTCTTCAAATATAAGTAAATCATCTCAATATGGAAAAATGTGGATATCCTGTAGCCTGCAGTGAGCTATAACTGGAGCTGCACACTTTGTGAACACTACTGGTGCAGTAGATCATCCAAAGGGTAAAGCAGAAAAACAATAATGTGACCCTGACACACAAAACCTTAAGAGACACCTGAAGTCTGGATGAACAGGAATATGATGATAAGCATCTTTTAAGTCTGGTATTACCATGAAACTTGAAAGAGAAAGAGGAGGCAACAGGTTGTAAAGAGACATCATTTTGAATTTGGGCACTGTCACAAAAGGTTTAGGAAAGAATGATCCAGAACTAGTTACCAAGTGTTTTCTTTCTTTGGGAATAGGAGCATCCATGTGAAAAGGAGTAATTGTTTCTATTTCTTCTTGTGACAGCATGTGATGAAGAACAGAGGAAACAAAACAGTCTGATCTGCAGGATGAGAAATGACCCCCTGAAAAGGAGGAATTTCCTTACATTGTCATCTACAAGCCTGATGAATAATTTTTCAGAACCCATTTGTCTGAAACAACCTGCTGCTCAAGAGAAAAATGGAGATTCATCCTTTCTGGAAGAGAACTAGGGCCAGGCTGAGAGGGGGGTCACAATGTCTCTTGAATAGTCAATCAGACTTGTTGGACTGTCCTTGGTTTTGGGAGGTTTGATACTTCCTTTGGAGCCTTCTTGCCACTTTTTCTTAAACTTCTGTTTACATGAATTCTGCTGAGCTTGTTTCTTCTGTTGTTGCTTAAACCGGATAAGGAGAAAGAAAATCCATTGGACAATTTGGAAGAGGGGGGGATCTTAGAGATTCCCTGGATCAGCTTACCCCTTTCATCACAGTTTTTGATCACATCTGCAGCAAAAGGGACAACCACTAAATCTCTATCCAAGGGAGAATTTAAAATCTCATTTTTAACATCAACTGGAAGGTTATGAGACTGGAGCCAAACAAACCTCCTTAAAACTGTACCAGTGGTAGAAGCCCTGTAGGAAGTATCAACAGCCATTCGCCTACTGCAAACAACTATTGACCTGTGCAGTTCAAGAAACTAAACTATTTAAAGCAGATTTTTCTTCACAAGATGAAACTGTACATAAAACATTCCTCATACATTTACAATATATCAAAATAAACTTTAACATACGAGCCTGACAATTTCAAATTCTGAAATTCAGAGTTGCAGAAGTATACAATTTTTACCATACCTATCCATATTTTTCCAATCCTAATTAGAAGGAGTAGGATTGGAATTAACTAAGTGCTTAGCAGCAGAGGAGTCAACTAAGGCTATAGCTACTGGATTTGAGTCTGGGAATAGTGTATAACAAATTAAAAGACTGCGGAACTTTATACATTCTATCTGCCTTTTTGTGGACACCTGGCTGGCTATCAGAAAAAATTGAAGGCGGTAAAATATACATCCTCTAAAGCACACAGGACAGGAGGAATGGGGTTAGGTTCTAGAAAATCCTTTTGCAACAACCCATGGTATTTTTTGAGGGAATGAGAAACCTCTGTGTTCTCCCTCTGAAAACACTGGGACATACTAGCAGTAGTTTCATAGAAAGAGAAACCTCCACAGGGAGAATCAGAAAGTGAACTCTCCTCTGAGTCTGAATCAAAAATCTGAGGACAAAACCCTGAATCTGTCCCAGAATCTTCCTGCTCAGATTCAGAATCTTGAATCTCTTCAGGAAAGGAGGCATCACTCTTTCTTTTACCAGAAACTACTCTACAAGAAGGATCAATGGCCTGAATCAAACCCTGATCCAACCCCAGTAAACCACTCATATCCAAAGACATTTTTGGAGGAGTAGATACATTCTTTTTTTCTGTTTCTTTTTAACAGGAAAAATAGGGCCTTTTGGGTTCCTAATAGCAGCTGCTGCATATTCTGACACAACAGAGAAACCTTCCCTGTTCCTTCTCTGACTGACAAAAGTGGTTTTCCCTTGCCCACTAAGTGGACCCCAACAGCTGCAGAGGATGTGGCTTACCCTCGGTCCAAACTACAAAATGAACTGGCACCTCACCTAAGTGTCATGTTTAATCATACCCTCACCTCAGGCTTCATGCCCACTGAGTGGCACACAGCTACAGTTATCCCACTCCATTAGGGGGGATCCACCGCCCCATCAGTCTGACAAGTCTGATCTGCAAGGCCATGGAACGTATTATCATGGAACTTATAAGCAAAGACACTGGCAACCTTAAAACACTGGGCCCCACCCAGTTTGGGTTTGTGAAGGACCGATCTTATCTCCTGAACCTGATTGACTTCTTCAAATCAGTCTCCAGAGCTGTGGATAAGGGTAAGGCAGTCCACACAGCCTATCTGGGCCTTGCCAAGGCCTTTGACACCATCCCTCACTCTGGAATCATAGATACACTTACTAAGCTGGGCATTAATCCCTACATCAGTCAATGGGTTGCCAACTGGCTTACTGACAGAATGCAGACTGTAAAAGTAGCTGACTCCAAATCCAGCTCCAGACAAGTAACAAGTGGAGTACCTTAGGGTTCAGTCCTGGGACCACTCTTGTTTGGCATCTACTACTCTGAAGTATAGGCCAACACTAAGGGACTCTGGCTAACAAAGTTCGCAGATGACTGCAAACTGGGAGCCATTATTGAATCCCCAAATGATGTCGATACTCTACAAAAGGGCCTTACAGAAACAGATGCTTGGTACCAGAGCCATGGGCTCAAGCTCAATGCCAAGAAATGTATAGTTATCCCCTTTGGGAAAAAACATTTACTTGTGAATTACTACATAGGTGGTAGTACACTAAACACTGAAAGTGTGATAAGAGACTTAGGGACACAGGTGGACAGTGGTCTCACCTTCAATAACCACATCACCACAACAGTCAGGAAATCCTTCTATGTGGCACACCTCATTACTAAGGGCTTTTTATCCAGAAAAATAGTGGGTCATCGTCCCACTGTAATCATCCCTCATTAGACCCATTATAAAATACAACACCCCATTTGGTATGTACCTCTCAAGACATCTGCAACAACTGGAAAGGTAGCAGAAATACCTCATTAAAAGAATCACAGGCCTAAAGCAGATGCCCTATGCTGACCGCCTTAAAAAACTCCAGCTATACTCTTTCGCATATTGTCTACTCCGAGGTGATCTCTGCTTAACATACAAGGCCATGTCAAACCCAGACCTGTTGGACATGCTACACTTAAAGAAATCCCAATCCCTCACAGCCACATGCTCCAGGGATCTAAACCTTGTCATCACAATAAACAATACATGCTGGAGGGATAGGTTCCTGACCCAGAGACTCCCCAGACTCTGGAATAGACTGCCCATACATGTCAAGCAGAGCACCTCTTTGGCCCTCTTAAAAAGGAGCCTTGATGATTGGATGGGAGAAAGGAAATTCACCCCAGGGATCACGTCACTCACCCTGCTAGACAGGGGTCCAGGGAAGTA
The DNA here is from genome assembly GCF_019279795.1 of Protopterus annectens. Lineage (NCBI taxonomy): Eukaryota > Metazoa > Chordata > Ceratodontiformes > Protopteridae > Protopterus > Protopterus annectens. The sequence goes on from NC_056744.1 coordinate 808,014,443, forward strand.
AATAGCGTGGGAAGAAATAGCCAGGGAATTGTTATGGCTAGGCTTGTATAGGCCCTAGGGCTGATAGCCTAGTACCAAACTATGAACCTATGAACCTATACTGGCTGTAAGCTACATCAGAGAGCTCCAGTGTAAAAGATGGGTGGTCTGAGGTACAACAAATGACTACAGCACAGTCATCCACCTGTGGCTGAGGCAGGTTGCTAACCTGATGTGGTAGGAATGGCTGTTTGCTTACCTTTTTCTTTTTGAGGCTGAAAGAGGGAACGACTGTTGGAATGACAGACTGTTTCATTGTCAGGCCAAAAATGGTGCCTCTGTCCTAGGGAAACCAAGTAACAGTGCCAGTAAAACTACCAGTCCACAAAAGTTACTTTTTCTGACAAAAAAAAAAAACACAGCAGAAGGCATTTTCAAACACTATGGCAGCCCCACAACCTTAAAATAAAATAATTTCTCCTCAGAAGATAGATAAATCAGTTAGATAACACTACTTTTAAAATGGCAGAAACAATGAGTACTCTGTTTAAATGTACATTACATACAATCCATTAAAACATAACACTCCTGGCTTTAAAATAACTTTCCTGAAAAGGAAAGTAATAAAACATCAGTTAATAAAATAAGAAAATGAAAGGGAACTTATCAGCCAAGCTAAGGAAAGCACAAGCAGAATATCGAGCTTCAAAACCCTCAGAGGAGGATACTCTTTGGCAGCAGTAAAGCTCTGAAGGACTTTGTGCCCAAACTTGTCTTTTAGTCAGCTCAGCTTGAACTGCTTAACAGTTTTGGTGCATGGAAGGTACCCTGAAGCTTTGGAAGCTAGCCGGCTGTTGTATCCTTGGCAGGATTTAACCCATATAGCTAAGGCAACTGCAGCAGTGATCAGTATGAAGACTATCAGAATGGAACACATTTCTGCAGCTCAAGGTCTAGCAGAGAATTATATTCATTTAATATAGCTACTCTGTTTTGAGAGTCTATTCCCCATGGATAAAACAAAGTATCTTATTGGTTTTGATTTTATCTTGTTTTGGATTGTAGCTGCTGGCTCATTTCTGCTACTCCTAAAATGAGAAGATACTTTGGCTGATCTCTGGTTTTGTTATTTCATTTTGGTTTTATTAGAAGCGAGGTGAAGTATTCTACCTTTTCTTAACCAAACCTGATATGTCATTGTCAGAGATGGCCTTATGACCCAGACTACTGAGTACAACGTATTTCACCTTAAGAGAAAATGCCAAACACCAGTCACATCCAAATAGCTTTCACAATACATAGCTTTCTAGCAGAGTTATGAACACTGACTTCCTAGGAACTCACAGACTTTACTTTCATTCCAGTTTGTTTTAATGGTATTTTAGCAAGATTAAGTGCATCTTGACTAACCCTACTTTATATTTACACATACAATGGTTTCCAGGAAGGATCTACCCTTTTCAGTTTCATCCCTTCATGCTTTTATGATAATATACTGCTACCAAACAGATGAGTTTGGCACACTGGCATAGATTAATTGCTCAGTACTAGGCTAACTGCTCTTGTGGGCGATTTTAAGCCTAGTCAATTGCCACAAGTGAGAATCAAACCCTGCACCTTGTGTCTGTAAGGTAAATACCTTAACCATTATGCCAACCTTGTTCACTCTTAAAATGAGAGAATCGTGTTATTAACTCATGATAGCTACAGCTAAAGACTCTCTCTCTATCTCTTAGAAAGATTGGCATAAACAGTTATAATTCGTCAGGTCTGTGCAAGTATATAATGTAACAAGCAGACAGTCACAAGTCATGTGGTAGAAAAATAAATTATTTTCTGAAAGAAATTAGGCAACGCACTTTGACATTTTAATACACAAACCAACATGCTCTTGCACATTGAAATCTAAAATAAAAAGTTTGAACAGGTGGATGTCATAAGAAGCTCATTATGTAATAGGTAAATGGTTCTGCCACTACTAGTAACTGAGGATAACTGTGTTTAATCTACCTCTGATGTTTAAGATCATTAAACAGTTGTAAAAGACAAATAGGCAAAAATTTAAGGATTGCTCAGTGTATCTAAGCAACAGGCTGTCATTCTTCTTATTTGGAATCTATGAATCTATGCAAGGATTTTCTTCACCGCTCCCAGGCTTGTTAAAAGTCCACTAAGCGTTCCAAGAGGAAAGCACAGACTGACTGGAACAACTGCAAAATTCAGTTGTTACTTTATTTGAAAGACATCCAAAGTGGTGTGATGGATTTGGTCAGTAATGTGAAATATTTAGTTAGCAAAATCACCTTAGACTAATCTGTTGTTTCTGTATTAGAAGAAATAAAAGTACTGACCTCTCTCTGGACAAGGCCTAAAATAATAAAGGGACAAAGGTTCAAAAATAGGGACAGATTTTAAATATTGATCTTGTAAACATAGAACATTGCTAGAATAACTGGATTTGTTTTAGCATGCATTTTCTGAAGAATATGTCTGAAACTCAAATATATGCCATTATTTAGTTATTTCAATCCTCAGTGATTAACTAGAAAACATATATATTTTTGAGAAATATGCCAAAAATCTGGGCATTCTGTGAAAATCTGAACAGTTGAGAAGTATGCTGACATTAAATTTTACCAGCAGTTGATAAGCATTGTAGAGACAGGAATGATATGTACAACGATAACTTAAAGGCCAGTTATAAAACTTTGTAGACTGCATCCTTTTCACTCCCATTAGAATAACAGACTTCTCTATTTTGCATAGACTGCTCCATTACAAACCAATTCCTATCAAATATAGGTATTTCAGTGACTTGTTACTAGAAATGGAAGAAAGGTAGTGGTTAATGCATTTAGTATGTATTCCAAATAGTTTCAGTCCTTGTCTACATTTGCAGTAATTAAGTGCATTTTTTAGTTTAGATTACTCAGCCTCCCTTCTGGGGTTCTTATCACAATTGCTAAACAGTTTCTAGATAATGTTTTTGGAATAACAGTCTGCCTGCGCATTATGTAGCACCACTTACTGTTGATTTGAGCTGCCTAGCTTACCTGTTGATAACATTTAAATATTATAGTCACATCCAATGAGCAACACATGACAGTGGAATGTAAACCTAATAAATGTAGTTACCAATCCTATCAGTGCAGCTATTGGCTTGCTAAGATCCCTGTAGTGCTTTTAATGTAGAATGATTTGATAGTTGTAACACCCACTGTGAGATATTGTCATCCATTTTCCCCATTTTTACTTGGGTATTATATATATTTTTTTCTTCTCCATTGTATGGGAACCAGCACTCATGTCAAGTATTATTGTTATTACAGGCAGCCAAAAATGACTTTTTTACTTTAAATATGACTGCACTCTTGAATTTGCATTTTTATCCTGATATTCAACATCATTTTAATCAATATGTGGCTTTATTTACTGAGTTAGACTAATGGATGTATCATGGTATGTATTCAGATTCACACGGGATTTGATTTAATGTAAATAAATTTCAGTAAGTTGTAAGTACTTAATCTTGAGTTACCATGACAGAAGTCTTTTTTGTTGCTAATGTCTGATTTTAAAGTTTTTATATATTGACTATAGTTTAATTACTATCCATGTTTACAAGATTCAACAAATTTGCACTTATTGACTGTAGAAAGAAACATGGAATTGAGATACTGGTATGTGCACCATATTAAATGTCTTTTGTGATTATTATAGGTCACATTCACTTTTTAATGTAAGAGGAACACCTGTAATAAAATGTGACTGTTCATGAGTGGTAGTTCATGAGTACTAGTAACAAACCCAGAGTTCCCTAGATCTATTATTGATGTGACCCATTTATGTACATGCAGGGTCTATATCATTTCAGCGAGAAACCTATTTGTCATACGCCTTTTTGTTGAACCCTATTCACTGAAGCCTTAATTCATCAAATGTTAATTTAAGCAAATTTTTTCCCATGGGAGCAAAAAAGCTTGCCCAAGCTAATGAGCATTATAAAATTCACAAAATTTAAAACCACCCACATGAGGAGCTGTGTCCCATACACATCCCTCACTAAATATACCAACTCCGAGATCGCACTACAGTGAGGAATAGGGAAAATTCCCAATGATGGCCAAGCATTTTTTTTCCCATGGGAAATGTTTGCTGGATTAAGGCTTTGACGAATAGGATTCAACAAAAAGGTATTTGACGAATAGGTTTTTCGACAAATTGAAGTAGACACATACATGCATATAGGCCATCCAACAGAGACTCATCATCTGCCATTTCAGAAATATATGTATCTTACATTCAACATTGACAAGACAGGTAAATACAACCTTGCCTAACTTACTAGTGCATGCTACTCCAGTCCTGCTCCCTTTCCTAATCATAACCCTGCGCCTTACCTTAGAAAAACTCTTTCTGTAATATTACCACTATTCATTCAAATTAACTCTGAATGTGTGATGGTGTTTTGGTAATTGGATTGTAAATGCAGTTTGGCAACAAACCAAGTTGTCTCAGGACATCTTCATGAGGGGTTAGATTGTTAGTGGGAGTTAAGTGGGTTGGGGAGGTGAAAGGGTTAAGTGGAGCAGTGATGGTTGGGGGGAAATAAGATAAGGATAGGGAGGGGCTTAAGAGGTTTAGACAAGTGTAGCTGGGTAAGCAATCACATTTTGGCATGAACTTGCTAAGACAAGGTACACCCATGACTACCAGGGTAATGTTGGGAAGTAGGTCTTGGAGAGTCTGTGGTGAGCTGGTGGATTGGCTGTGTCACCAGGTGTGTTGGGGACTTGTGTAGGACTGAGCCAATTTGTTGATTTCATGTTGGTTGTGAGTTTGCTTGGAGGGAGTTGGTTTGTTGACTTGTCCGGGGTTGTTTGCTGGGCTTGGTGGTGCTGGAGTTGGTGTTCGTTCATTGGTGGCATTGGGTTGTTGTGGAAGGATTGTTGGTGTTTGTCTTGTTGGAGCATGTGAGGTCGGGGGTGGGCTTGGGGGGTTGGAGCGGTGGTTTCCGTGGGTTGGCTCAGTTTCCTTGGTGGGCTGGGCTGCTGGCCTTGGCATTCATCTGCTAGTTTCGGGTTGATCTGTGTCCATGGTGGTTTTCTTGTTGAGGTCGGAGGCTAGAGACTTGCCAGCAATGGGCATGGGATTGGTATCGCTGTGGTACTGGCATCCATGGTTGTTGGTGATTTGATTCAAGACAGAAATACATTGGGGATCTTTGTTTACTGGGTTGTGACGAGTGTGTGCAGTCTTTCCGTGGGGGATGTCCAAATTCAAGATAAAGTTTCTTTGAAACATTCTGTTTCTCCTTTTTGGACATTTTCTCTGAAGATGTGAGGAATTTGTTTTCGCATTGACTCTCATTTGATCATTGTTGCCTACTGGCATCAGACAACTGTGCGCGATATTCCTGACTGCCAGCAGGCTGGATTACAGTTGTCTGTAGCAGTGAGTCAGAGGAAATATTGAAAGTGACAAGGGAGGTTTTGTGTCTGAGAAAGAAAAGGAGATGTTTGCGTTTATTGTTCTGCTGAAGCTGTTTCTTCACATTTGATGTATTTAATCATGGTGCTGAGTGACATTAATTCAGTTCCACAGTTGAGCTGCAGTGGAACAGGAGTGGTGTGTGGTTTGCCTTTCGGATGCCACTGGAGGCCTGTGAATTTGGTTCTGCAGATGTGGGTGACATTGTGGAGCAAATGTTTTTTTTTTGTCGTTGTTCATCCCTGTCCAGCGGCATGGATGTTGGTTCATGGGCTTTTGGATTCCTTGGCACTCAGTGCTTCCATTGTGTGGAACAGTGTGCATTTTTCTGTATTTGTCTTGTGTATATGTTTTCAAATGTTTTCTGATGGGTGCTGGTTGTGTGGTCTTCATGTGCGGTATCAGTGTGGCTGTGTATTTGGAGACACTTTGCGGGGAGGGGTGTGCGTGGTGGAAGACACACCCTTTCAGGGTTTGTTGGTGTGCACTTGAGTCGGGTGTGTGGAGAGTGGAATTCACTGGGTATGGACTGGATGGACTCCCTTCATTTGTGGATTTGGCATGGAGTCATTGGTAGGGGAGAGGTTTGATAGTGGGCTGCTGCTTGCAGGGTGAGCATTCGGCTTCAGCAGTTCGGGCCCAGCGATCCCGGGATTGCTGGAGCAATTTCTCCTGACACGGTGGTTTTTGCATGTGCGGTGGCCTGGGTTTCTCTCTCTCTCTCTGGCGTGGTTTCTGGGCTGTGTGGACTGGGTGGTACCGCAAGGTAGTGGTGGCCTGATTTCTGAGCCCTGTCTTCTGTTGGTGCAGCATTCTGAAGTTACATGGGCTTTCGCGGGATAGGGAGCATTCTGAGTGATGTTTGTTCCATGCATGCACAATGAAGGGGAGTAGAGATGAGATATGAAGTATGTCAGGTCGGCTAATTTCAAAAGTGGTACTATATTTCCCATTTAGAGGAGTCGCACTGTCTGGGGCCAGAAACACATTAAGCAAGAAATTGTTAAACAGATAATGAGTTTTACTTTCTCATAAGATAAGCTATTTTGAACTCTCACTGGTTTGTAAACTCATCATCGAAGAGAGCAGCACAATGTTCCAACAAACACCCCTAGCCATCAAGGTCAGATCATTCCATAAGAACACTAATCCATCTCACAACTCAGATCCCACCCCCACCTGTAAATAATTCCCCACAGTCCAGAACTTCTCAAAGCCTGGAGCTTCTCACCCCTAAGATACCCTGACTGGTCCTTTACAAGGCCCCTCTAATCTCTGGAAAACAGTACTCAAGCCCACCAATCATAAACAAAACACTTCCTCTCAGCACCTGCATAATGGAAAGGCAATCCCAAGCCCTAAGTGTGAAAACCCAAAACAAGCCGAGCGAATCAAACATGCCCCAGCCATAAATAGACTCCATGCCAAAGACAGGAGGAAGCTACATAAATAGATGGGACACAAATCCTTAAAGGTAAGACACAGCCTTGATAAAGGAAAGTAAAAAAAAGAGAGCTCTCTACAAAATCATCCAACTCAAAAGCAGAGAATAAAAGAATAAAGCAAAAAAAGAAAATCATAAAACACTCTTTCAAAACTATGTCAAAAGGCTAAACCTAGGAGAAAAACTCCCAAGATATGCTCAGAACATAAGGCCTTCTTGTGTGAAGATTACAAATCCTACAGACATATGCCAACAAACCTGGAAGCTCCCAATCAGTGCACACTTCTCCCTGCTCCCCAAAGGAGATATCTATAGACAACGCCAACCAGCCAGATAACATCTCCAAGCAATATCTCCCCCTCCCTCTCTACTGATAAAACACAGCATCCAAAGCACCTGATGGGACATCTTCAGCGCCCAAGTGAGAACCTCAATCAAAGGATTAAAGCCACAGCTAGGACAGCTCCAAAATCAAAGTCTTGCCTCCACCGACTCAATGAGCCCAGGCCTCAGAATTTTTCTAACTGGCATCCCACCGTGGTGCCTGGATGACCCCTGGGAAATTACATAAAGTACCACAGTAAGCCTTGACAAGCCCATTAACAAAGACAAGCCTTATCCGGCCCATTAAGCTCATAAATACATGAGGGAAAATGCAGACTTTGGAATGGACCCAGTTTGGCTTGCAAAAAGGCAAGATCATTTTGGACTAGCTTGGTTTTTTACAAACTTGCAGACAACGCACAGCAGATAGAGAAGGCAGTCCATACAATACCCTCGATCCAGGCTAAGAGGCGCCACATACATACCCACTTTCGGGTTGCATTGCCTTGAAAAACTCAACCCACTAAATGTTAATTGATGTACATCACAAGATGGGTCAAACTGCACACAGAAATCAGAACCACAGGGTTGCCTCCGCTGGTATGCATGTCAGCAGACTCCAAGGTGTGTCCCAGTGTCACAGTCCTGGGCCCAGTCCTGGGTATACTCTTGTTCTTTAAACAAACACAGGAGGTTATATAGCAGGAAGTTTGAGCTGACAAACTTTTCGAAGCCCTGGTCAAAAAAGAACATCTGACTGACACATACATCAGGAGGTCCTACAGGAACAGAATAACATAGTCACAGCCCGCGACCCCTAAAAGTTAAATGCATCTCCAAAAATGTGATGCATAGACATACAAGGACTACCAACAAGGTACAACTAGCAACCATCCACTGAAATCAGAAGCACAGAAGGGACCTGGGGACACCTAGGGACCCAGGTTCTGTCATCTCCCATGTGGCGACACCCATGTAGGAAGACCTTCCACATAGACCACCTACTTTCATTTGAGACCCATGAAGGATCTCATAGATAGGTGCCATTCAATACTACCATCACAACATCTCACATCTGACCAAGTACAATGCCCCATTCTTTATTTATCTGACCCCTGACTGACACAGCTGGAGGCCTAAAAAGTTCCTCACCAAAAGGATAAAGGTCTCAATGTATGTCCCTATGCTGCCCGAAAGAAAGAACTCCAGCTGTTCCAGTGGCTAACTCACGGTGACCTTTGCCTAACATACAAGAACATGTCAGGCCCAGTCATTTGATGAATATATCAAAAATCAAAATCCATCAGAATCAAAGGCGAGGAGACTTAAGAAACCTAGACCCCGGCTGTTATAATAGCGACTATTAGGATAAGGTCATCACCCAAAGACTCAGACTGCCAGACTACAAAATCCGGTACATGGTACATGTCTGGCAGGCCTTGTTCAAGAGCCTTGTCTTGACTTGGGTGGATGGGGAGGACACCAGAGGATTACCAGGGATTACCTCCTCAGTGTCACTCACTCACAGGCAGACAAAAAAATAATAATAGTTATATCCCCCATACTAAAGGGGTGGCGTACAAACAAATGGAAAGCGGCTTGTAAATGCCCTTGGGCAGATAGCCTAGTATGAACCTATGAACCTATGAACCTATGTGTCATATATATGCAAGTGAGTACTTTTTTTTTTTTTTCTGAGATGTGTCACATACATTATGATTTGCAATGGCCAGAAACTAACTACATTTGTGGTAATAGCAGATATCCACATACATTTATTGGTGCAGAAGGCAAAATGACAGTTTTATAGTTGCAGAGGGCGAAATGATGGATTTTTCTTAAAAGGAGAAGTATATGAAGAGATTCATCGGAAACTTTGTAAGTGTGGGTTGAGAATACAAGGTAATTGTATAAGTCTGTGTAAAGAAAGGAAAGCAGAAATGAATGGAGAGGACTGGGGCAGAAGCAGTTATGTATTTATACAGTTTTCTCTGAATGATGAACTACGTTGCAAATTAGTCAATATAAACTAACACATATAACTTAAATATTAAATGCAAAGAAACTAGTTGCAGGGCTGTCTACCCACCAATATAAACAATGGCATTGTGCTATGATCACTGTTGAAGTGAGACACTAACCCCAGGTACAAATGGAAGGGGGGTGGAAAGCACTTAAGGCTGATGCGATGGAAAGTAGTTGTGTTGCTAGTACATGCCAGGCAGTGTGATATTTTTTGTCATTACTTTATGTTTGTTCATTTTGACAGGAGTAGGGAGTAGAGAGCTGATTTAATAATAACTTTAAGCTAAGATTGCTTAAATACTATGATAGGTTTCTCTGGCAGTGCTTTGTGCATGCATTTTTCAAGGTGGGAACTCTGGGTGGGAATACCTAATTGCAACTGGTATTTGTTGCTTGCTTGGGATTTAGTAATTGCTTCTTTGGCCAGAGGGGAGTATTGGCTATACCCTGGTTTGTGGATATTGATATGTCGCTTCAGGTGTGGGGTTTAGTTATAACATACCCCAATGGTAGAAAAATTTACATTGGGTATTTGATAGGGTTATTAGAAGCTTAGCTTCAGTTATGGCTACTTTGTCATAAGTGTGTTTGGTGGTGATTCATTCCTTCCTGGGTTGGCAGGATAGGCAGTCTTTGAAGATGTCTTTGAATGTGCGTTATGTATTTTATATGATTTATATGTCCTTTTTTCTTTCTTGCAGATGGGGGTTTTGGAATGCTGCTGCTATAATTTGGAATAGGTGGGTATAAGGTGGAACCTTTTCTGTACATTCAGAAGATTTACTTTTGTCCTTTCCTTTGTAGATGGTGGTATCATGAGTACCAGTTGTGGCGCTACACAGTGAGTTCACAGATGATGGTAGCAGTGGCTAGCGAGGAGGTTACACATGGTGTGCTCAAGTGGGAAACAGTTACTGGCTGAAGTAAGTGGATTTCAAAGTTGAGCTTTGGTAGAGGATTTACATTGCTAGCCAGCGAAAGATAGGCATTTGAGTTTTTGACTTCAAGGTTAATTGGTTGTACAATCTGTTTTACTAACCGTTTCAGTGTGTTAGATCAATGTTGAAAGTTGTACCTGCTTTTGGGCATTTGCATTCAATAGTAAAGGGAGCAACAACCATTTGGCCATAGGTAAGAGTTTGGGTTCCTGCAGTGGGCTTGATGAGGTTACGGGTAATTTATTTTATTTAGTGCTCATTAAGGTATGTCACTGTGGATGGGGTTCAGGTAGGTGGGGAGAGCCACAGCAATCTTAAGACCATAGGAAGTTATTAGACTACTGGCACTGGGGTGATTACAAGCTAGACAAGTTTGGCTCTTATTTCTGCGGGTAGCACCTATCACTCTTGTCCAAGGGGATATGATTCATAACATTAAAAAGGGGGGGGCTGGTCCCATACTTTGGTACAGAGTTTTGGCTAACACTTGATGGGGTGATGGGGGTTTTTTGTCAGTGCCTCCATGCTAAGTAATTCTTGGTATGTGTGCACATAGAATTTATTGTTTTTCTTTTCTTTGCAGATTGCTGAAGTGCAGAAGGCATCATGCAGTGGCTTGAAAAGTGGATCTGAATGGTGATGCTTTTTGATAGGAAAGATGTTCTTTGCCACTGGAATGGGGCACAATGAGGGTCTGAGTTGTTGTATCTTTTGGCTTTTCACGGTTAGGGGTCACCACAGCGGAACTCCGGTCCACTAATGACTGGCAGTAGATTGATAATCACCTTATTAAGGCATGTTAGAGCATGGTGTTCAGGTAGTGTGGGAGCTGAGCATTGCATTGGTATGGGGGCAAGTAAAGAAGTTGTAGGTGGGGGGGCAGGGAGAGTGTGGGGATCCCACAGGAGGAGTAGAGTCACAACATTCACAGGAGCACAGGAACTTATTAAGGTAAAGCTTATGGCTCTTGCAAGCCAGCGGAGTTCAACCCTTGCTTTCAGGAGCTTGGAACCTTGGGGTGATTATAGTTACTCATCCAGTTGTTAAACTGTAACTGGGGGAAGGGCCAATGACGTGTTGACAGGATGCCGGACTTTGTTCCTAACAGGTGGTATCTTGGGGTGACAAATTTGTCCCTTGAATAGGTGGTGGTAATGTCACATAACAGGTTAAGGTTTTACAAAGTAGCACAAGGATCATTTCACTTGTGGTTTGGGTGAATTTTGTAAGTACAGTTTTAGGAAGTAGGACAGGCAGATGGCTGTGTTGGGGTAATTTGGAAACTGGGTGCGTTGTTTACATGGGAGCAAGAAGGTTTAAAGGAAGCTTGGTTGTAGGATATGGCTGCCTTAGGTCAGGTTTTAATTCCTTACTAGAAGTATAGGTAACATAAGGGAAGAGAGCCTTTGAAGGGAAAGGCCAAGGACAAGCAGTGGTTAAGGATGGCTTGTAGTTTGAGTGCTCTAGCTAGGACGGTTACTAAGGAGAAGTGAGCAGGGGGGGGGGTGAGGTTATGAGTGGGGCGGCTTGGGGTTCTAGTCCGGATTGTCATTTGGTAATGAGTGAATTGGGCATTTTTATGGTAGGGCACGTAGAGTAATTCATTGCTGGGCATAGGCGAGTTTTCAGGAAGTAGGTCAAGGGGTGCCGGTTTTCTGGTAATTAGTGTTAGGTCATTAAAGTTTTGCAGTTAGACTTTGTTCTACAGTAATCAGGTTACTGCACATCCAGAACTGGATAGTTTGGTGGGCTAAGGAGATATGCTACAGTTGACAGGGTCCTGGGTTTGGAATTTGATATCAGTTTTCTTTGACAGGGTGTAGATTTGAATTCAAGGGATTATAGTCTGTGGCTTTTATTGGGGCTATAGGTTGTCATTCCATTCAGGTTGAGCCATGATTAGTGCTTTGAAGGAAGTGGTCTAAAAAGGTATGTATTCTCTTGGAGTGGATGTTCCGGTACAGTGGGGTCATGGGTAATCCTACTTTATTTAATTTCATTAGGCCGTGTTTCAGTGATGGTATGTCAAGGTGGGTTTACACAGGGATTCTTAACAGATGATGGGTACACCGAATGATGTTTGGCTTAACCCTTCCCTTTATGGGAGGTAGTGGTTGAACAATTTTGGATAGAAGGGAGGGAAAACAGCCTGGTCAGGCTGGTTGGCAGAGAAGAGGGACAGGCTTGCCCTCTTCTGTCACCCTCTGATGTTTGGAAATGAGCAGTTGGAGGAAGCTTGCTGAATAGATAAGCAAGCTGAGGTAAGGATGGTGCTTATTTGGTGGAAGGTAATTCAATGGATGGTGTATGAAGTGAGATGGGATGCTGCTTCATAAGTAAAGTAAGCAAGCAGAGGTATGGACCCTGCTTACTGGGCAGGGTGAGCAGGTACGCTGCCCTGATTAACATTACAAAGATGGTGCTTCATAAGTAAAAGTAAGCGAGCAGACATATGGACGCTGCTTACTGGGGCAGAGTGAGTAGGTACGCTGCCCTGATTAACATTACAAGGATGTTATGCTGTGTTTAGAATTAATTATATTATGGTTAGTTGTAATTAATGAAACAAAGCTATATTATAGAGGTTTAATAAAGGTCATCAAATGTCATTTGGTGTGATGTGTTTATTGAAGGGGACTGGGACAAACGGAAATTGTTTCCTTTTATGATTTTGTTTGTTTTTTGTTAGTTTTTCATTATATTTATTCTCCTACAAATATCCTTTCTAATGACCTCAAAGAACAAAATGACATGCAGGTGAATACATTAAAAAACAACACTGTTGAGCACTTTACTCCAGACATAACAACTTCTGCATATGTGCTATAACTCTTAGCTTAATTATTTTCTAATGTGTGACAGTGTACAAAAATCCAGTGGGTAGGCTTTGGACAAAATTGTTTAGGGGAGAAGTAAGTGGCAACATATTTTGAAATGACAGAAATAGGCATCCTGTACAACTTACTTGTAATTATTCATTTCTACAGATAACGAGACTGATTTCCACAGTTGTGAAAGAACAAAAAAAATTCTCAAGATGATTGTTTGCTGTTGTTACAACCTTTTCTTTTCTCTAAACCGTTGTATGACCATGGAGTTGATATATTTAAGTCTGTGAGGGTAGGGGTGGGGTTTGGTCATGTTGAAAAAAACAATTGTTAAGAGATGTTCCATTGATTTGCATATTGTGGGCAAATGTTGAGAATGTGTAACCAATAATTTGTGAGCTGGCATTTCTTATTGAGAGATTTCACAGTAGAAATGTCCCTGACGTTTTAAGAAAAGCACAGAAAAATGATAAATCAGAAACCTCTAAGGCTACCTTCTGATGATGCAGAAAGGGTCATTTTAATGAGATTTCTGCATTGTTTTATTCAGTGCAATTACTTTGTAAATTTGGTGCAAAATATAAATAATGAGGTATAGGCATACATAGTAAATTGGTTTTCATACTATAACTGATACAGGACTTAAATTTAAGTCAGTGAGTCAAGACCTATACAAGCCAGTCATGTTTCACTTGCTTTTATGTACACTTAAGGAGTCTGTGTATCTGAAAAATATTATTGAAATGTTTGGAATGTTTTCAAAGAGAATGAAAATATATTCACTCTAACTGGGTCAGCATAATTTTTTGATAAAAAGATGGCACAGAAGTTAAATGTATGCCTTAACAAAAGTGATGAAGCATTACTGGTCAACACTACTAAGTTTTATGGTCCATTTTCATGTTTTGGTTGAAGGCGATTTAGGTATATGTCTCACAGTGCCTTTGAAGGTAATGTCCTTACATTAGAACTGTAGTGGTAGAAACAAGATGTTTATCTGAAATACGAGAAGATATTTATTAGATTGAATGTGCAGCTTGGAATTGTTTTTATTTAGACAAAAGAAGAGCATTTAATCAAAGAGTGGCACTTTATACTTATCTCTCATTTCTCTTTTTCAGGATTCTTCCTTAGCCCCATCAAGTCTCCTCTATCATTTACCATTATTGCACCTAATAACTCTCTTTCCTGCGTGTTACCATAAACATTTGCATTTTTCTATTTGGTTATGCTTAACCATTCTCATAACTCTTCCTAGGTGGATACAATGGGATCCCAAATTTCATATATGTACCTACCATTCCTCCTGTCACCCATGACATATGGGCTTAACAAATGCACATCCAAACTATAGCCCTATTTGTCCTGTACTACAGCTTTTGTGCATACTTTGGCTGTACTATAATAGTTAAAACTATAATAATTCAACTGCAGAAATATTGATGTATGTTAATGTGCATTGTAGTTCAACCTACTTCCTTAAAAAATGTGAGACATTAGTCTCTTAACATACACCATTGCACATAGTTCCATTACCCACCTCCCCTTACTGTTGTAACCAGATCTTTCCTATTACAAATTGTTGTTGTTTGTCTTGCGGCTTTTCCCGGTTAGGGGTTGCCACAGCGGAACTCCAGTCCGCTAATGATTGGCAGTTGTTTTTTATGGTGTTGAGTTGCCAGCCCGATGCCCAACCTTCAATGAAGGCACGCCCATTCAACGCATGTCTTTTGAACGCCCACTGGACCGTGGGAAGGACATGCAGACTCCACAGAAGACACTCCCAACCCAAGCCGAGAATCGAATGGGAGAACCTCTTGATTTGAGGCAACAACGCCACCGCTGCACCACCGCGGAATGTGCATCTTTCCTATTACAAATAAATGAGGTAAATCACAGTCACACTGTGACTTGAAAAATGCAGTGATATCTGCAATGCACCCTGTATGTTGACCCTACACTATTGGACATATTTTCACTGTTGCCAGTCATAAAAAAACAACTTCAACTGCTTCTATCCTCACTATGCCATTAATATACTAAAACATTCTTTTTCCTACACGCTACATATTTTGCATTGCCATTCACATCTTCATTTCAACTAGACATATATTATTTTCCTCCTCCTTTTCAGCTCTACCTTGCATAATCCCACCTTTTGCTAATATATTCTACTTATCTGTAATAGCTAAAGGGTACTTCTATAAGTCTGATACCTAAGTTGCTGAAAGATACTTTGTTATATTATTTTGCTCTGTTTCCTTGACATTCTATTTCTTCTATCTTCTTTTAATGAAATTCTGTATCCAGGATCACTACATCTCAGAGAAAGAGTTGGAGGCAAATATGCACTGCAAAGAGTACATTCCTCCATGCCTGAGATACAACAGTGTTAGTATGTAAAATTTATGGAGGGAATGAGTGAAGCTCTTCATGTGTGAGGGCTACATCCTGCAAAATATGCTTGTTTATATTTTTTGAAAGGTAATAAGAGTATGTTAATGCAGGCAGCTTAACTTTCACCATAAAACTGCTATGTTTCGATTCATTCTGTTGCATTGTGTTGTGATATGGTGGATATCTGCTTCCTTTACACACACACACACACACACACACACACACACACACACACACACACATATATATATATATATATATATATATATATATATATATATATATATATATATATATATATATATATATATATATATATATATATATATATATATATATACAGAATGCAGACTATCTCACCCATCTTTATAGATACTTTTCTTGGATCACTGCTTTTGTGTATACCTTGCCTGCAACTATAAAAGTTACTGTGATGTTTGACAATACATTTGTCACTGCCTTCTAAATTAAACTGTAAGAGACATATGAACTGCACGAAAGCCTGTTTATAAAACCTGCAGTGGATAAACAAAAAGTATGTTAGAACGTGTGCCCCAGGATTTAATACAGCCTACACAGTTGTTTTTTACCATGTGCACATCATTACATGATATGCACAGAGCTGGAAAGTTTTAGATTCTGTAAGAGCTGTGTAGAGGAATGCACCCCCGTGCAAACCAGGTAAACACCAAGGTATACTAATTATAGCATAAGCAGCAAAATTGAATGTTAATCAACCAATCCAACATGATGGAGCTATTTAATAAGCTATAAAGCATCCATGTAGACACCATGTGGGTTTGTCCTACATATTCCTAAACATTTGGAATACAGTCATGGAAAGGAATCTGCATGGACAGAACCATGTCAACTGCTGCATTTACAAGGTAAGTTTTGAACCTGGAGTGTATTATGTAATAATAGTAATGAGCAACATATCCTTATATCACACTAATACAGAAACATACCCTTGTTTGTGAAATTGCAGTAACTCACTTTTGCACCCTTAACAAAACAATAGTCAATCCTTATTTGTGCCATAACAGTGACTCACCTATGCCCCCCCAGAGAACAGGAAAATGACACAATTTGCTAAAAAACCCTCTATGAAATGCTAAAAGTTATATCAAAGGATCTGTCCTTGAAACATATACACATATTTTATCACACAACATTCCATTTTCATGTATTGCCAGTTGCCTATACCTCTGAAGTGGCTTGGCAAACATGCTCATCCCATCAGTCCACTTCTAGCTAATGCATACAGATAAAAGTTTAAAAGTCTATACTTCAGATATTTCCTAAATCCATTCCAGCATATGCACTATGTAGCTAACCAAATGAAAGCATACCTTTTGAAGTTCACTACTTCTCTGTACAGATGTATCCTAAAGAAATAGTGTCATGTGCTGTCTTTACAACATAAACAAGTGTCCCCACCATCAATTTGCCTAGTAACATGATTGCCGTTCTCTGGTGTAGATTCAGGGATGTTAGCACGGTGAAGGTGCAAATGAGGTGTCAACTCATTAGAATTGCTGAATCCAAAAAATGTGGATCCGTGTACTAGATGTGAACATAGTGCAGGCACTCCCTCAGTGTTTGTTTTTAATGGATTGCAAGTGTGGCTGATTAGTGTTTGGGAGAAGGAAAACACAGCAACATGGCAGGTTGTCTTACTTCCACTGGGTGTGTCAGATAAGATCTAAAAAGTGTTAGATGTAAAGTTGGAAATGTAAGTAAGCAGCACACAAGTCACAAGTTGTGTTCCTTAACATCCAACCTGCCCTTCATTTATTGGCAACTGCATATATTATTTCCACCTAATATCCTCACAAATCTTAAAGCCAGTGATATAGAATATCTTATGCAGTGCATATCTCAGAGTACCTCTCAAATAAATGAAGAATGGCCAACAAACATAAAGATGTAAGACATAGCAGTATATTTGCAAACAATAATCATTACATGTTGTGTGATTACTAGGTGCACTACATCCAAAAATAATACATGCACAAATAACACTTGTATCATCCGATATCACTGTAGATGCCATTGCAGTTGGTTGTGTGCATATTGAGTTAAGTTCTTTGCTGCAAAGCTGTTTGTGTGGCAAAGAGGGATTAGGCACCCATCCTGTGTTCTGAAGATGCATTGAAGTGAGACTTCAAATCCAGACCTAAGTAGAAATATCTCATGTGTAATAGCATTTTCTATTGTGTATGTCATAGATTGCTTTTCCTCATTTCAACTGCCTTGTCCTTTTCTTTCTTTTTTCTTTTCTTTTTTTTTTTTTAATTGGCCAGTGTTTGCATGATTTGCCATGTAGTGCAAACAGAGAAAACGGAGAAAAAATGAATTTCAGGGGTTTTTTTTTTGAATGTTAGGGTTGTCTATGCTTGTCTGGTTTGTACAAAGTGTAGTAGTGAGCAACTGAACAACTGGCCCAACCAGGAAGCAGACAGGACCCAGACAGACAAAAATAGAAACCGCATGTATTCAATTAATACTATAGAGTGTCTCGCAAACCCAGTTAGTGATGTTGTACTGCAGTTAATAGCAAGACCTTAACAATAATTAGTAACATAGAGTTGTAACTAGTCCTGTTGCAGCAGCTAAGTGTATAGCTGGACTACAGATTGTGCTGGGTTCTAGTACAGGGTGTGCAACCTTTGTTTTACTGTTGTGACATTATAGTTTATATCAATGAAATGCAACAAAGACAAGTATTTTCTCAACCATCTTATGGCAACAGGTGTAAGTGTAGGACTGCCATACACATGGTCTTGGGTGCAAATACAGCATATTCCATATACTTTTACTGTTGTTCCACTTCCCATTATAGTCACTCCCACTTGTAACAATTGACATAGTGTAGCTGATATTGATAATATGTTTGAGGGCTGAGGCACTAGCATTGTGTCAATTATGTATTAATTTATATATATATATATATATATATATATATATATATATATATATATATATATATATATATATAGTACTATCACATGGATTACCAAATGTATGACTGTGGGTATACTGTGTAGTATATTTCTGTGAGTATATTTCTGCTATCTGGACTGCCATGGCCTTCCCATTTGTCTAACACACATACACAACTGCCTGTACATCCAATAGCCTTTAATTCGCTTTGCTTGTTATTATTGCACTCTGCTTACCATCACACAAACATGATGCTCAGATGTACACACTGTCAAGCAGTGCTTTTGCGCAATGGTAAGCAGGCTACAACATTTTTTAAACAGTGTATACACTCCCAGTAAATGTGATAACTGGAATTGGTGGGAAACCATCACTCTCCATTGCTCTTGATCTGTGGTAGACATGGCAGGCATTTCTGGAGAAGGTGTCAGTTCAGATTTAGGGCATAGAGATGGGGTGTCCTGGAGTCCAAGATTTTTATTTGACTCCTAGTTAAACATCTCAGTGCCAGGCTTCTGCAGTGGGACTATTCTGGCTCCCAGTATAAGTCAAAAGCTTGGGATAGTTTGACCCAGGCTGTTACCAGTGTCACTGGTATCTCATGCACTGGTGGCCAATGTAGGAGCAGAAGAATAGTGTTATTGTAGGACTAAAATTTAAAGATAGCTTTTTTGGTATTTTTATAGAGTTGTATCAATGAAAATGGACATATATCCAGTTCGACTAGCCTGGTCAACAAATGTAAAATAAATAAATAAAAATACTGGCCCAGAAAGTCATGTTCATTGGCCGTTTTGGCAGTTTTTTCCATCTCTTTCAACTTCTGGTTTAAAAGCCCACATTTGCACTTGTTTCAACTGTAAAAGCAAGTATGCATACATTAGTCTGTAGCACAAATCAAGAGTACAATATTAGACTTTAGCCAGAGCTTGTGGGTTCAAAGACCACACTTCCCTACTACACAATACTGTTAATTCTTCAATTATGTGTAACTTAAAGTTTTAAAGTGAAAGCTCTATACCAATGGCACACATGCCCTGCTGTAAACTGTAATCTGTATAACTGGTACATGAGTATGTGCAATATATGCACATGTTAAGGAGTACTTGTTGCAATCTATAGTACAGTGTGCTTCTGTTAGGAGCTGGTAGTCTTAAAAGTAAAAGTTCTCTGTTAGGAGCTGGCAGTCTTAAAAATAAAGGTTAAAATAATAGAGTCAAATAATTGTATTAACACATTGTATGTCACATATGAAGGTAGCAATCTTATCTCTTTATTTCTCCCACCCCAACCCCTATCTCGCATTTCTTATTTTATTTTTAATTTATTTGATTCGATTTTTTTTATATTTTGTTGTATTTATCACATGCCATCAAAATGTGTTCATGTCTTCCATGTGTACCACATCACTAAATGCACCACAGCACAGTGGGGTAGGCCAGCCCCATAAGATCTGCTTGCCCCCATTTACCAGCACATCTGGGAGCCAAACTGGCACCACCACCTCTGCTTCCCCCGCACTGCCTGCCCCTCACATAGTCCTGCCCCGGAGGCTGGTCCTGTGGTATCTTCTGGGAGCAGTGGCAGAGATGATGATTTTATCACCTGCACCAAGATGCTAGGGATGGTGCATAGGGTTCTGTGCTTTGCTGTTGGTGCATACCTATGCCTTATAGACAAGCTGTTCTCCCTCATGTTATGCAGTAGTAGTAGTAGTAGTAGTAGTAGTAGTAGTAGTGGGAGGAGGAGGAGACATCAAGTAATCCAGCCAGCAGCAGAGTGAGGTGACAGTAATGACAGTAAAAGTGGGTGAGGACTCAATTCTCAATGTCACCCAGTTTGATGACCATGGTTTCTGAATATGCCCACCCTCACACCCAATCATGGTGTCCCCCTAACTTTTGTGTCTATCAGTATCCCTGTCTCTTGTCTTGTTTGTCTTGTCTGTCTGCAATTGCGTCCTCACATACCCAACTTATCTGACCAAGGCATACCTATGTCCCTTCTTCAACATTCATCTTTCTCTCAAAAAAAAAAAAAAAAAACAAAATGGGCACCTGTCCCACAAAAAAAAAATTGTCTCATACATAGCTCTCCATTTCACACACGTGTATTCTTGACACAATTAATTCAGTTCAATTGGATATACAACATGATTGTCTTGTGGTCATCCCTCTCTTTGGAGGTGATAGTTCAAATTCACTTAATATTTTGCACATATGTTCACTTTACACCGTTAAAGAAATGGATAGCTATGGTTCTTTCCTACCTCCCTCCTGCACATTCCTGCCCTGCTTCCCTTTGTTCTTCCCCCTGCTTGCTCCCCATTTCTCCACTGTCCTATCTTCCCCATTTATTTTCTTTAATTCATTATTGTGGAATAGTGCACATAGTGCACCAAAGTGCAGAAATGGTAATGTGAAAGTAGTTAAAAGTATTACATAAAACTGTATTCAAACCCAGTACCATCTGGCCCTAGACAGGAAGGTATCAGTGCATTAACTGCATTAACACATGCTTCCACAGAGTCAGATAAGTAGCAGATGTATTCCAGAGACTCACTACTAACTGTCAAACTTTGTTCTTCCACCTACTTGTTTCCCATTTCACCACTTTCCTACCTACCCCATTTTAACACCTTTAATCTGGTCAAAAAATAGAATCACACACAACACACATAAGTAGCAGAAAAAAACAATGGATTCCTTCACTTTTTGGGCTCCATGCTTGCGAGAAGTGTACATCATGCATCAAAGTGCAGTGACAGTGAGAGGCAGCAAAATGCTGTGGTTACCTCTGTACAATTTCACTTAACTCCACTGCGCTATGGCAACACAGCAACACATCACATATAAATGATTCATGTCATTGCATTATCACTGTGTAATGAAAAGTATTTTAAAATATTAGATACACCTGTATTCGAACCCAGTACCATCTGGCCCAAAAATGTATGATTGCATTAACACATGCTACCACAGAGTCAGTAAGCAGGAGGTGTATTTCATAGGCTCAATACTAACTGTCAGGCTTTAGTAATGTAGCTTGTGTTTGCCCACTGCTTACCTATATGCAAACATATGTAGCTCACATGTGAATTCACTTTGCTAATCATTGTGCAAACGTGTTGCTTGCTGTGCTATGGAAATATTTATATTATGCTGCATCAATGATGTTTACTGCCATTTCCTGTGTATAACATTAAATTAAATGTGGAAAGATTTCAAACTGAGGACCCAATCTAATAGCATGTCACATGTTTACAATACATCCTTGTGTGTGCACCCCCTCCCCAAGCATTGCAACCCTGGGGTCTCAGTATGTTTTCCACATATACATCAACCACACTACAAAATGTAATATCAAATGTTGTGTGCTATGAAATACACATCATTCTGGCAACATGCAGAACTACAGCTATTGACCCATATACCTAAAAAGCCTTATCTGCAAGGCTAGTGCATGAATCAGCATGGATGGACCATATCCACAGGGACATAGGTGACCTTCAACACACTTGGCCCTACACATTTTTTTTTTTGTCAAGGATCATTCTTGCTTATAGAGCATTGTGGACTTCTTGGATACTAACCCCAAAGACCTGGGTGAGGGATAACAGGACATAATACCTATGTTGTGTTATCCATGGCCTTTGACACTATCCCCCATTCATGTCATAGTGAAGATCTCCCATCTGGGAATTAGGCCAATCAGTACTAGATGGATAGCCAACTGGCTCAATGACAGAACACATGCTCTCAAAGTTGGAGACTGCACCTCCATCACTAGCCCACTCACCAGTGGAATATCAGAAGGATCTGTGCTGGGCCCTCAACTGTTTGGAAAATACTTCCCTGAAGCACAGGCAACAGTAGATGTACAGTGGTTTACCATGTTTGCAGATGAGTTTTAAATGGATGAACTCATATAGAGTCTCCCAATGACTGTAACATATTACAGAAGGGGCTGACACAGACTAATGATTGGTGCCAAACTCGTGGATTGAACCTTAAAGCATACAGTGACTCATTGTCTCCTTTGTCAATGACATACCCCTGCTAATTATGATATATATATTAGCATGCCTCCTATGCTCAAACACATTGTTATGAGCCTTAGAAACACATGATGATAGCAATTTGCACTTTCATCACTATGTGGAAATAGTGGTGACACACATAATTTGCATTGCCAACATCATAAATATGGACATCATATCCAAGACTAGGGTAGTCATACTTTTGCTGTACTCTACCCTTATCACACCACTAATGGAGTGAAATGCTCACATCTGTTTATACCTCACCAGACATCTGCAGCAATTGGAAAAAACACAAGGTTGTGCCTGGGAGAATCCCTGGCCTCCAAACATGACATACATGAAAAGACTGATATACCTGTTACTCAGTATCATGCAGGTTGCTGAGAGATGACTTATGCCTGCCCTGCAGAGCAGTCTCAGACCCTGCCCTTCTGGAAATGATGGATATCTGAAATTCAAATGGAACAAGAATAAAGTGACCCAGGGTTCTCAACTTAGCCTATGACATAAGCAGAACATGTTGGGGAGACAGATATGTCCCACAACAATTCACACTTATCTGTAATAGGCTTCCACTGCTTGTGAAGCAGTGCTCCTCAATGATACTGCTCAAGCACAACCTTGAGTATTGGTCAGGTGATTGTAAAGTCACCTCTGGGCTGGAACCTATGTCCCTCATGAACAGGACCAGTTGATGCTGCTCACAACATCGCTCTACTAAAAATGACCATCCAACTATGCTCAATAAAGGTACTTATGTTTTGATACAGCTAGGCTCCTAAACACCCTAGTGCTATTAGGCTAGTGGCCTCATATGAATCTCTGAAGCTATGTGCCTATGCAGGCCTCCCAACCTGTTGTCTTTCACATGACCTGCGAATGTCATCTACTATAAGTTGACCTGCATTCTTGTATAAATCAGACTTGTACAGTGGCACTTTCATAAAGTATTGGGTTCTGTAGTCTGTATACTTAGGTAGGGGTTTTATTCTCAGTGCAGTCAACTGGGTGTGTTTGTATGTAAGCTCATGCTTGACATTAAAGGGAACATTTTACACCAGCGTGTGGGACACTGTTAGCCTCTCCTGAACAGTCATTGCTGATGTCATCAGCTATAAAGTCTTGTCTGACACACTCCAAGTTGGACTTGAGCCGTGATGTTTGCATAAAGTACTGGGTTCTGTAATCTGCGTAATTAGATAAGTAGGGGTTCTTTTCTCACTGCAGTCAAGTGTGTGTGTGTGTGTGTGTGTGTGTGTGTGTGTGTGTGTGTGTGTGTGTGTGTGTGTGTGTGTGTGTGTGTCTGTGTGTGTGTGTGTGTGTATGTGTGTGCTCTTATTTGACATTACAGAGAGCATTTTACACCAGCATGTGGGGCATTGTTATATTCTCAACAACAGACACTGCTGATGTCATCAGCAATATCACATTTTTGGATTTGCAGTGTTCTCACCAGGGCTGTGTCAGAGACTGGCCTAGAGGCCAGGCAGAAGTCACCTCATCCTATACAATAAAGATTACAGTGACATGGTATTTAATCTATCCACATACATGATGGCATGGTTTGTAGGCCCTGTCTTATCTTACTGAGAAAGCCCTGTGGTGTCTCCAGCTATTACATATGTTTGGGGAAGTACATGTTAAAAATATCAGTATAGTCTATTAGTGTTGTAATGAGGTTTGGTACAGTGCTGTCATACAGTCCTAAGATCTCAATATGATGGTGTGACTTATGATGTGCACAACATAGGCTTTCAATAGCCTTGGTGATCAACATTCAGATTGCTATCTACCTGTCTTCCCTGTGTGTGCATCACTGGGTTTTTGCATAGTAGGACTGTTGTCAATGCTAAGACTAACATGTAAATCCACTTTTCAGACAGACGACATTACAAACACACATTTCTGCATTTGTTTGTACAACATGTGCCTTTGTCACTATTCAGCTGTGTGTGTTAGGTCCCAGTGTACTCTGTTATCACCATTGGTGGACTCAATGATTGTGCACAATATGCAAGAATCAAAAAACGTGGTAAGCCAAAGGCCTTATACTTTAGCCTGAACTGTTGAGAAATACAGCTCTAACAGTGAAGGGCCAAGCACAGATCCCTGGGGTTTGCCAGTGGTGACAGCTCTACTGGTACAGGTTGATTCACCAACTCTCACATGATGTGTTCTGTCAGTGAGTCAATTGGTTACCCATCAACTGATGTAAAGTTTAATCCCCAGCTTGGAAGTTTGCCTACATGTGTGATTGTGTCAAAACCCTAGGCAAGATCACAATATTAAGTATGTATTGTCTTGGCTTCATTCATTCCTGTCACACCGAATCAATGGTCTGTGACAACATCACATATATGATTCATAGATAGGTTCATAGATTAGTACAAATCTAACTGCCCTCATGGGCCATTTTAAACCTAGCGAACTACCACATGTGAGAATCAAACCCTGCATCTTGTGTCTGTAAGGTTAACACCTTAACCATTATGTAGTCCAAAAAAGATAAAAAATACCACGAAGTAAGAACAAGTGACCACTGGCACTTCAACCCAAAAGAACCCAGGTTTAATTTGTTAAGCGCTTTTCATCTCTACAATAGCAGACTTCCTCAGACAATTCAACAAAGCAAACACTCTATTTAAATACATATCAGCTGGTACCTTAAAAATCAATCAACCAACCAACCAATCACATATGGACATTAATTAGATGAGGTTTGTTGGGAATGTAGTGTTTAGTTAGCTATGTTTCTGTTTGTTGGGAATGTAGTGTTTAGTTAGCTATATTTCTGTTTGTTTGGAATGTAGTGTTTAGTTAGCTACATTTCTGTCTCCTTCTTTCCACACAAAATATGTTTGTTTAGTACTTAGTATCAGTATTATGCATACAACAACAAGAATAGTTTTTAATGTAGTGAGATGACAATGTTTTTTCTATTCATTTCATTCTATTCTATTACAATTTCTTTTATCTTTTTTCATTCTATTTTTATTACACTTTGTATTTGTATCTAGGGACACTTTAAGTCCATATGTGATTGGTTGATTGATTTTTAAGGTACCAGCTGATATGTATTTAAATAGAGTGTTTGCTTTGTTGAATTGTCTGAGGAAGTCTGCTATTGTAGAGATGAAAAGCACTTAACAAATTAAATCTGTGTTCTTTTGGGATGAAGTGCTAGTGGTCGTTTGTTCTTACCTTAACCATTATGCCAACCTCCCATCTGGCATGATTCAGCACATGCACCTTCCTCATAAAGTTGAATGCACAGTTCAACACCCCCCCCAACAGCCTATGTTCCCACAAAAGGGTGTACATCAACATGCATCCACCTGAATTGTTTGGACAGCACTGCTGCATGCATATATAGAGACATCCTGACTCTCCTCGACTGTGAGGTAGACCAACATGTCATTGTGGACCTCTTCTACATGTACACTAGTAATATTTCAGGTGTATACAACAGACATGTGTGAGTTGTTAATGCTACATCAGATTCATTACATCTGATGGATGTCCTCATAGAGGTCATTGAGGGCATGCATGATGACAGCAGTATCATCTTGTGGAACTTGACCAGGTCAAGTCATTTGACACAAATCTGCACTGAGGTATTCAATCAACACTGTCATATGTGGGCATAAATAGCTATATCACTAAATGGGTAGACCAGTGTATGACATATTTGGCATCTCACTATATTAAAATGTGTGATGTGGCATATACCTCATGACCAGTGATCAGGTCTATACATCAGGGGTGTCTTCTAGGCACTTTCTTGCCCTGTAGTTAAGTGATGGACATCACAGATGTCATACACATGCTGTGTCCAAACAGCTGCATGAAGGACCACAGCTTGTGAGCAATCATTGGCTGCAACTGGGATATTAGTATAATACAGACAGTATCAGCACATACCAAAAGCTGATGCCATAGCCATGACAACACCTGCATTGGCAAGAAAAATGAGTGATTTGTTGAATCAGGAACCAGACACACCACTGAAGTATAATGTGGACATCACACATTACCCTATAATTAGACCAATAGGTGTGTAACCTATGAGCATTTGACCACCATGCTGACTACTTGACTACTCTCTTGAATTAACACAATTACTGGATATGTGAAGGACATGCCCATCAGAGGCCATAATAACTTCATGATTCCCAGCCTTAATCAGACCAATAACTGTGTACAATGCACACTTCTTCACGTACCTGTCTACTCATTTTCCAGTGATATGTAACCGAATTGTACCATCTTTGTCACAGTGTACTGTCACACAGCTTATTGGCCATACCTAGGTATTTTTCTGTGGAATATACATGACTGCCTGATGGAGCAGAACACCTGTCAAGTTGTTACACCAAATGCATGTGTGCTACCAGTTCTACTTAAGCATATACTACATACATAGGTAGTCTACAACATTAATGGCATGTATCTCTTTCGGGACAGTGTGGATTGTGCCATATATATGCCATGCACACAAGGCAACTAATCTGTATTGCCCATACTGCCGCATACAGGTATAGCAGTATCCCTCCTAACACCTCCAGCAGATGTTACAGTGGCAAGCCGATATGCATGGTTACCCTCATAGAGTGTGGATGTATCATAATAGTTGTTCAAGTGTGTGTGTGTGTGTGTGTGTGTGTGTGTGTGCAGACATATTTCTTATCACTTTACATCACATATGTTATGTCAGAGGCATGGAATTAGTGATAGCATTATTCTGATGTTGTCCATGGTTGTGGTTGGTTATTGTAATGTTTTCCATAATCCTTTACCTGTGGCCACCTTGCTGGACACTTCTGCTGAGAGTACACCCATATTCAGGCATATCAGTTTGCACACCTCAACAATGTGCACCATACCACAATTGTGTGTAAGATCCTTGAAGATGTCCTCTTCATTATTCATGTAAGGATGCTTATCTCACACAGACATGCTCCCCATTGTTATGTCACCTTGTGTGACAGTCATATACAATACATTTTTAATGTTCTGTAACCGTTTAACATACTGTAACATATAGATATGTACATGGTGTTGCTGCTACAACAATTTTCCATTGACATGCCCTCCTCTGCTGCACATGAGAGAGATTCACCTTACTCTTTCCCTGTGTTCATTCCTACAATTCATCTGTGTGTCCCTATTCAATGCACACACTTCCCCCGAGTGATCATTTTACATGACAGTCCATGTACTGTTACAGATCATTAACACAGCTTCAGTACTCAGTGCCAGCAATGGAATATAACAATACTCTGCACTGCAGGAACACTGTCCTGTACTGTGTTTGGAACATATACTTCACATTTATACCTCTCAACTCTCAAGATATTCCCAGGAAGTCCAGATGTTGTCTTTATCAAATTTGTGGCTTTCTTCCATATCACTGGGATGATCTCTGCAGTAATGAGACTCAACATTACATACTTTTGAATGATACCTCTCAACTGTCCCGAATTGTGCAGAATGTCCAGATTTTGTCTCATATTTGTGATCTTTTCCTCATTATATTTTTGTCTTCTGGCAAATCATTGGCATGTCATTGCAGAGTAAAGTCAGAAACTAATGACTGACATTTGAGTTTCAAACGTCATGTGCTTCAAGCAGGTCATGCTAATGTACAACCTATTTATTCTATCAACTTTCTAAGTTTGGAAATGCAATATTAAATCTCTGTCCTTATTTTGGGGCATCCCCCCCCCCACTATGTATGCCTTTGTCCCCATATCTTGCTCAAATGAGATGACAGTATGTTTGAGTTTCATTCTACCACATGTCTATGTGACATCTTTGGCAATTATGTCCCTATTTCTGATTAAATGTCCCTGTATTATGTTGGCCTTTGTAGAGATATGTTGAAATTACAGATTCACAGCTATCTGTGAAGCCGTGGTGGTCATTGTGGCATTCTGTACAAGTTCATGGACTGTAGGTGCTCTGTTTTACAGTGAATTAATAACCAAGTTTGGATACATATAAACTGATAAAAAACAAACCAGGTAACCACCAAAGCTGAAAGCATGCAGATTGTTTATTCCGCAGACAAGACAGGATAAGCACTTTCACACCAAATGTGCTTCTTCAGATCCACTGCTTAACTAAAAACAAGTCAATTAAATAACAAGATCAATTAAATATACCAAATAAAAACATTATGACAATCACTGATGCAAATAGTGTTTTTTAAGGAGAGGTTTTAAAGACACACTGGCATTAATGCCTGGAAGCTTATCAGCCTGCAGTCTGGTAATCCATTTAATCTCTGCTAACTCTACTATATTATTATAATCACCTCCTCTACCACTCTCTTGAACTAATTGCAACACCATAAATTCAAAATTATGGTCATGTTGCACAGAAAGATGTTTTGCTAACACATTCAACAGGTTCTTCCTCTTAATATCTCCTAAATGTTGTAGCACCCTCTCTTTCAGCATTCTAATTGTTTTTCCAACATAGAATGTGGTGCACATAGTGCACTTCGCCAAATATACTAGTCCCTTAGATCTACAGTCTGCATAGAACCTACGATTAAAAGAGTAGTCCATCACAGGATGCTTAAAGGTTACCACCTTCAAAATAAATTTACAAGCTTTGCATGACCTACATGCAAAGGTACCTGTCCAGATAGATCTGGGAACACTGGGGCCTGTAGATTTATAACAAAGTTGTCGCTTTAATGACATACTGTTCTTAAAAGTAAAATTAGGTCTATTACCTACAATATCTTTGATCCTAGAATCAGTGAGCAGTACAGGCCAATACTTATGTATAGTGTCACAGATCTGGTGTATATTGTTGCCATACGTTAATGGTAACCTGAGGGTGCTATTAACCATCTCAGAACCTTTACAGCTAGAGAGGGTATTAGTCCTATGAAAAAATGGTTTACCCCTGTCAGCACGTAACCTATCTATTGCTCCAGATGTATCAGCCAACATCACTTGCTTATAAACTCTCTTCAGAAATTATGAGCTAAGTCTATTACTAGCCTCATGGTATTCATAATTATTAGTGTGCAACCGTGACATCCTCAAAAATTGACCCTTGACCACATTTTGAAAAATGTGTCTAGGGTGTAAGCTATTGTAATGTAGCAGTGCATTTTTCCTACAAGATTTCCTGTATAAGGATGTAGAGATGACACCATCCACTAAAGAGACCTTAATATCTAAAAAATCTATGGAAATATAAGAGTAATTCAAAGCAAATCTAAAACAAGAGCTACTATTCTCCAGATACTTTATAAAATCAAGTAGCTCATCAAGGGGGCCATGCCAAAGCAAAAAAATATCATCGACAAACCTCTTATAATAAATCAGCTGTCTAGAATATATATGTGAGGATGGGACCACCGTGTGCTCTCATTCTGCCATAAAAAGATTGGCATAACTGTTCGCGCATGGTGTCCCCATCACCACCCCCACTTTCTGATGATAAAAAGCACCATTGAACATAAAAACATTATTAAAGAGCACAATTGCAAACAAAGTAGCTAAACATTCAATGTGCTAAACATCATAGTCACCACAATGGTACAAAACATTTTTTAAAAAAAGTAATCCCCATGTCATGAGGTATCACTGTAAAAACAGTATCAGAGGAAAAAGTACCATACTGCCTAGCAAACTCTCCAAGGGCACATAGAAAATGTTTAGTGTCCTTTAATACTGCCATGGCAGAACATAACGGTTGTTTAAGTTGACTTTCCAAGTATATCGAGACAAACTCTGTCACCCAGCCCCTCCCTGAAACTATAGGTCTTAGGGGGGATTTAAGAGTGACTTGTGCACCTTCAGTAGTCCATGAATGGTTGGAGTCAAAGGTTCATTCACCAACATAAAATCATACAGAGATTTATCCAAAGTACCTTCCATTAACATCTCATAAAGCTGCTCATGTATACCCTTAATAATGGATTGCAAAGTAGCATAAGTAATACATTCATAGACCTCTGTATCACTCAACATGTCTAACATACTATCAGCATATGAAGCAGCATCTAAAACAACCGTAGCACCTCCCTTATCAACAGGGCAAAAAACTAAAGTGTCATCAGTCAAAAGTTGCTGTAGAGCAACAGATTCTTCTTTAGTGATGTTATAAAACTTACTTTTAATTACTTGTGATTCACATAGTTCTTTCTCTATAATGCGCACAAATGTTTCTACAGCTGGAGGTAGCTGCAGTGTAAACAAACTGGACTGTTTGAGCACATTACTAGTCGTTGTTTGATTACCATATACCAATTTCAAGGCAACATTCCTTGTGAAAAGCTTAATGTCTAGAATCACATCTTCTATGTTAGCAGAACAAGAGGGTACAAAATTAAATCCTTTATTAAATAGGGTTGCCACCTTTTCAATTGCCCAAAGTGGGACATATTTTGTAGAACATCAGATTTTGCAGGGCAAAACATACCCACAGCCAGTGCAAAAGACAGAACATCACTTTTTTGCCTAAATAAAAGCTTATTCTTGTAGCATTATAGTTGCTTATTTTTCTTTCTTATAACATTTAGGTGTTTCAGATACAAAATAATTGTTTTATGCAACTATTAAAGAAAATATAGGAACATTTTTGTCCTAAAATCTCAGGACATTTGCCATTTTTCAATTTTTTTGCAGGACAAAACTGCCCAAAGAGGGACTGTCCCTTGCAAGGTGGGACAGGTGGTAACCTAACTATTAAGCAAACTAACCTGTGCAGAAGTAAGTATAGATGAAGAAAGATTATAAACTAACGTGTCTTCTTCACTCGTGAGTCCTCCATGTTGAATTTGTGCTCCTGAGACATTTTGTGTCTCTTGCACCCCTGGCTGAAGCTCCACCCTCTGGTCAACTGCGAAGTTTGCCAGAAAGGGGCAGGAAAGTGAGAAAATACTGTATCCAAAGGTATAGCAGTGCTGTTATCCTTGGGTTTAGCTCGACTCAAAATCAAGCCATTCTGTTGTTCATCTGAATTATCAGCAGCTGCTGTAGTGGGCTGTCTAAGAGATATGGCAGGTTCCACAATAGTTGGAACTCCAGATTGCTGATTAGTCAAAGATACTGATGCTGGTGTTGTCAGAGTCTGTTGGATGACATCAGCCCCATGACTAACTGGAGAATGATGTTGAGTATTAGCAACACGCTCAGTGGATCTGATGAAGCACATTCGGTGTGAAAGCGCTTATCCTGTCTTGTCTGTGGAATAAACAATTTGTATGCTTTCAGCTTTGAGGGTTACCTGGTTTGTTTTTTATAAGTTTAGTGTTATACTGGATAACCTTTGGCTGGTTTAGGTAATTGCTTTTTGTATTCATGTTTGGATACATAGTAGAAAATAAATATCTTACTCATGATGAAGATCTTCAGGTCAAAAGAAGCAAAGAACTGTAAAAAATCATGAAGTGGCACCATGGCTAAGGCTGTATAAAAACACAAAAGATTAGAAGCAAACATAATTTAATTAGAAGCAAACAAAACAAAACAAAAGGCCTAAGTACAAAGATGAGCACTTTCGTCGAAACTTCGCCTTCTTCAGATCATGCACTACAAAGGTCCATATAGGTTAAAATAACAGTGGCTAGCCAATCATACTTGTTACAGCTGACACACCTTAAAAAATTAACAAGTCAAAATGCCAAACATAAAACCAGGAAGCATAATAGCAGAAAATCTGACTACCCAGTCCTGGGATAAGAAAGGTTCCAATAACCAATAACAAAAGAGTTCTTAGATTACAACAATGTCATTCGAAGCAAGTATAATATAAGAAACCTTATGCAAATTAAAGTTGTGTGATGTCATGTAAATGTTAACCTCATGATGCCTCATATTTAATACATGTATATAATGCTTAATTCCATCTGCTTCCGTGGTTATGTGTGATGGTTTACACAGTGTTTTTGAAAACAATCTTCATTTACAATAAAAAAATTAAGTAAAATAATAAAATAATAAAATATATTTATTTGTTGTTTGAACTGTTAGTTAAAAATAGACTCATGAAGTCTAATAAAGATACATCCGCATTTGCGGTTACGTTACTTAAAACATTAGATGAGTGAACCAATCAATAATATGAAATTCAAACAGCCAATCAATATCGGCCAAAAATCTGCTATGAAGCTTATACAGGGCTGGGAGACTGTAACAGAAAGTGTCCATAACTACAGCTGTGGCCATATCCATAGACAACATTAGAAGTCAACTTTTAGTGTGAATAAAGTAAAGTCTGCCTATCCACAATTAATTTAGAAGCTGGACTGAAATGTACAAATCAAGAAATGTCTTCTATTGTGGCTATGACTGTTCCCACTGATACCACTGAAATAACTATTAAAAATGTTGGCCTATCAGTGTACAAGCCAAATCAATTATTAGTTTGGCCGAAATATATTTAGCATTAGCTTAAAAAAGTGAGACCTAAAGTCATCCATTTACACAGTTATGGCCCTTCTCACATAAAGTGTTCACTAGGAATATGAGTTAAAATATTTAGGAAAATGCAGGAATACATATGAAGTTACTTGCAACAGGTAGAGAATAACCGTTCATATTTACTTCATGGTCATTTCCGTACTCACAGTTGAATTCATGCTATAGGTGCTTGCTGAATGGCTGTCAGCCAATTAGTGATTCACCTAAAATCTATGCAAATCAAGAAGCAGAGGCCGTCCGCATTCGTGGATAAAGCCTCTTCCGCATTCGCAGTAGGGACTAATCAGAGCGTACAAAATGAATATCATGACCAATCAACGAAAGGCCAATGAAATCCCAACAAATATGTGACTCAGCCAATCAAGAACAAACAACTAAACTCTTTACAAAATCAATGACTAGAGACAAAGACCGCACGTTTTCATGGACTCAAACAAAAAAATAGTAAACGTTAGTCCTAAAATATTAAGATATACACGAAAAGCAAAAACAAAATCAGATCTTATTCATTATTGTGGTCAGTTCTGCATTCACACCTAAATTCAAATAATTGGTGCTGGCTGAATGACAGTCAGCCAATCATCAAATCAAACAAGAGCTATAACATAACAGGCAAAGACAGTCCGCATTCGCGGCTACAGTCTTTTCCGCATTCGCAGTAATGGTCAATCTAAGTAAACAACCAAAAAGAGTGGCCAATCAACAAGAAGCTTGTGAGCTCTGTTTAAAATTTGTTTAAAGTTTTGTTCAGTGTGTCCATAAATCAATTCATAATTGTGGTCATTTGCCCGTTCATGCCTAAAATCCAAATAACTGGTGCTGGCTGAATTTCAATCTGGCAGTCATCAGTTCAAACAAAAGCTATATAAAAAAAATGAAAAACAACGACCATCCGCATTCACGGCTGTGGTCTTTTCCGCATTCGCTGTAAAGGCCAATCAAATTAAACAATCAAAAGGGATGGCCAATGAGTTCTGTTTGAAATTTTATTCAGCGTTTCTGTGAGTCAGTCAATGGATAGGAAACACACAAAGAAACAATGAAAAGATAAAAATTAAACACTCAAAAGGAATGGCCAAAAGCAAAGAGCTTATGAGTTCTGTTTGAAAATGAGTTCTGCGTGTCGCTGACTCAATCAAGGGATAGGGAACACACAAAGAAACAACTAAAAATAACTAAAAAATCAAATGAACAAAACCTCTTATGAATGAGTGTTTATGAATAAAAATGTCTATGAGAATGCAAAAAGCTACACCATATTAGTGTAAAGTATTGCATGAATTATATCTGTTAGTATGTGCGCATTATGTGTACTCGGTAGTGAAGTGTTTGTATATAGTCAAGGCCTACTCAGTTACAAGATGTGCAAAAATGTGTAGTACTGTGGAGACACAGATTAAGACAGATAATATTAACCAAATATTCATGTCAATATTCCAAAATATATAAAATGCATTTGCTTACACTGCAATCAATATCAAAAGATTAACCAATTACAGATGATCAAAGTAAAATAATACAAAAGCAAAAATTAGACATGTACATAGAGATTTTTAAAGCTTGGGTAAACCACACATAAAAATGCTTTTGACTAACATTTTTGAAAATTGTATCAACTTAGTTAGACCCAGTAACGGACTCATACAAAAATATACTCATAAACTAATGTCTTTGAGGCAATAGTCATAAAAGAATAAATGTCTAAGTTTAACTAATGTTTCCTAAATAATCTACCACACAAAAAACTGTTGAACATTATGAGGGGTAAAATCAATCTGTTCCACTTTAAGAGCAATATGTGATTGTTTAATTTTTATCTTTTTGTTGTTTCTTTGTGTGTTCCCTATCCATTGACTGAATCACGGACACGCTAAATAAAATTTCAAACAGAACTCACAAGCTCCTTGTTGATTGGCCATCCCTTTTGATTGTTTAATTTGATTGGCCTTTCCTGCAAATGCAGAAAAGACCGTAACCATGAATGCAGACAGTCTTTGCTTTTCCGTTTTTATTTTATATAGCTTTTGTTTGAATTGATGATTGGCAGACTGAAAATCAGCCATCACCAATTATTTGGATTTAGGCATGAACGGGCAAGTGACAACAATTATGAATTGATTTATGGACACGCTGAACAAAACTTTAAACAAATTTTAAACAGAGCTCACAAGCTTCTTGTTGACTGGCCACTCTTTTTGATTGTTTAATTAGATTGGCCATTAAGCCTGTAGCCGTGAATCCGGATGGTCTTTCTTGTTATGTTATAGCTCTTGTTTGATTTGATAATTGACTGACTGTCATTCAGCCAGCACCGATTACTTAAATTTAGGCATGAATGCGGAACTGACCGCAATAATGAATAAGATCAGATTTTGTTTTTGCTTTTCGTGTATATCTTCATATTTTAGGACTAACATTTACTATTTTTTTGTATCAGTCAGAGATAGCATGCACCCGGGTCATATTTTCAAAAACATCTTTGAAAATCAGATGTCAAGGGCCTCCAGGTTGTGTACTGATGAAGAGGAGTATGATCTTGAATGCCTCTCGCTTCAATCAAACCTTAAAAAGAGGGGGTACAAAAGTAAATATCTGAAGAGGAACCCCAATTTATCCAATGAAGTACTTACTAGAACTCAACTTTATTTTTCACATGCTCACTGTAACACAAATGATACCAGCCTGACAGAAAAATATCCACGTATTCCAATCAAGTTAGCTGTATTCTTACTTATAGTTCGAAAAACAAGAAAATTTGTCAGATCATCAAACAGTTTTGGCCTATTCTATTGGAAAATGATATGATTAAGGATATTTTTGTAGACACCCCCAGGTTTGTCTACAGAAACAAAAATAATCTTACACAACTGCTGTGCAACAAGGATGGCTTCAAAAGGAAACCTTCTACCATCAGTGATGGCACACACAAATGTGGGAGATGCAAAGGCTGCCAGTATAGCCAGTATATTGACCAAAATAATATCTTTGTGCATCCGTTAACCAAAAGGACTTATTGCTTCAAAGCAAAAGCTACTTACAACACGCAGCATCTAGTTTATCTAGCAACATGCTGTGAATGCTTATCCTTTTATATTGGAAAGACTGACCAGTGAACACTTTATGTGAGAAGGGCCATAACTGTGTAAATGGATGACTTTAGATCTCACTTTTTTAAGATAACGCTAAATATAGTGTTTTGGCCGAACTAATAATTGATTTGGCTTGTACACTGTTAGGCCAACATTTTTAATATTTATTTCAGTGGTATCAGTGGGAACAGCCATAGCCACAATAGAAGACATTTCTTGATTTGTACATTTCAGTCCAGCTTCTAAATAAATTGTGGATAGGCAGACTTTCATTTATTCACACTAAAAGTGGACTTCTAATGTTGTCTATGGATATGGCCATAGCTGTAGTTACAGATGCTCTCCATTACAGTCTCTCAGCCCTGTATAAGCTTCATAGCAGATTTTTGGCTGATAATGATTGGCTGTTTGAATTTCAAACAAATTATTGATTGGTTCACTCAAGTAATGTTTTAAGTAACGTAACCGTGAATCTGGATGTATCTTTATTAGACTTCATGAGTCTATTTTTAATCAACAGTTCAAACAACAAATAAATATATTTTATTATTTTATTATTTTACTTAATTTTTATTGTAAATGAAGATTTGTTTTCAAAAACACTGTGTAAACTATCATGCATAACCACGGAAGCAGATGGAATGAAGCATTATATACATGTATTAAATATGAGGTATCACGAGGTTAACATTTACATGACATCACACAACTTTAATTTGCATAAGGTTTCTTATATTATACTTGCTTCCAATGACATTGTTCTAATCTAAGAACTCTTTTGTTATTGGTTGTTGGAACCTTTCTTAGCCCAGGATTGGTTGGGCATATTTTCTGCTATTATGCTTCCTTATTTTATGTCTGACATTTTGTTTGTGTCAGCTGTAACAAGTATGATTGGCTAGCAGCTGTTATTTTAACCAATATGGACTTTTGTAGTATATGATCTGAAGAAGGCGAAGTCTTGCCGAAAGTGCTCATCTTTGTACTCAGGCCTTTTGTTTTGTTTTGTTTGCTTCTAATTAAATTATATTTGCTTCTAAGCTTTTGTTTTTTTATACAGCCTTAGACGTGGTGCCGTTTCAGGATTTTTTATAGATGTTTGGATTCATGGTTTCCTTGTCAGTCATGAAACCTAACTTAGGTGCACCATGCCTTATTAAGATGCAATGCGTGCTGCTATATGCCGCGCACCATCATGTGAATATGTAAACTCCATGTAGTCTATGCACAACACCTACATGGAGTTTATTGAATCCTGGGGTAGACCGTTTTCTATGCAGTGGTATATTTACATGTTTGTGTTTCAGTGGCATGAAGTATATAAAAATGTAGATGGAGATTGCAACTAAAGACTGTAACTTTCTACTTTTGAGGGATACAGCAATTATGCATACAATTCTAAATGTATTGCAGACATATGAACTATAAATTATAATGCCATCTTCCCTGTAATTACAAGATCTGTGATTATTCCTGTAGCAGGAAGCTAGAGTTGTGCAAGTACAATGCAAAGACTGTTTAAGGATCGAGTTTTCCAAGATCAAGAAAACAGATTCATTGACAAGTGGATATTAAGCCCTGCTTAATTGCACCTGTGGTATTTGTATGAAAAAGATACAACTACATAGTGAAGAGAAAGAAGAGTTATGCAGGAGGATGTACAGACTTATGAGCATTGGTTCTGTAGTTCCCCCTGCTTTTATTTTGGAAATTCAGTTATTGTAGCTTAGTGCTCAATAATTCATATAGTTAAGAATAACCAGAAAAAAATTAAATGGAAGATAAATATTTTTCTTTCTTGTAGTCTATTTGTTCAAAAGGATTATTAGCTTTATTCCCTTTAAAATTTCATGCTTCTTTATATGTAGTTGTTAACTGGATTGTTTAACTAATTTTTTTCTTAAGTAAAGTATTTTTATCCATTCTGTTTTAAAACACTTGAGACTGGTCATCTATTTAATCTATTACAGGAAAGTTGTTGCTAAATTGTGACAAGCTGCTGTCATTCACCTCTAATTTGTCAAATAATTCTGTGACTCATTATCATTTCTGTTTATAATTATTTGGTTTATTATCAGACATGAATAATAACTGAAAAAGTTTCCAGCCTGGTAATCTAGATGGGGGTAGTTTATTGCCTTGGGGTTAGATAGAAAATTGTAGTGTTAGAGAATATCACTGGTCTTTCCTTGAAATTAATGCATGCAATGTGTGTGTGTGTGTGTGTGTGTGTGTGCATGTGCATGCGTGTGTGTGTGTGTGTGTGTGTGTGTGTGTGTGTGTGCGCGCGCGTGCGCATGCGTGTTTGTTTGTGTGGGTGTGGGTGTGTGCTTATGTGTGTATGTGTGTGTGTTTGTATGTGTGTGCGTGCACACGCGCGTGTTTTTAGAAAGCATTTGAGCATGTTGACGTGTGTCTACAAATGTACAGTTTATTTAAAGAACAGTTACTTTGGGTAAGTAAGCACTGGAAAGATTAAAACCTGCTAAGAGTAGTAAGAAAGGTATTTGGGGAGCTGGACCAAAGAATATGGTAATTGCGTTATTCCTTCTTAAGACTATTCTTGTATGTGAAATATACAGGCCTACACTCAGAGCAGCAATGCATATTTCCTGCATTCCCCTGAGGCTAAGCAATAATTAGTTGGTTACTTACTGATTCATATTTTGTGTGGCTTTTTTATACTTTAATATGTTTTATAACAGTTGTGTGATTCCAGACATCGTACCTGCATTGGCAATGGGATTTTATATTAAAGTTAATGTACTGGTGGCTAGTGAAACAGGTCTAAGTACCATAACCCCTGTCCAATGTCTCTAGTCGATAGTTGTCTATATCGGTGGTGGTGCTGATACTGATTCAGACTTATTTCACCTTCATAATGGTTAGATCACAATGGTGGGGTATACCCCACAGTCACAAAGTAAATATATAGAGGTATAGATTGCACAGCAATTTTTAGATATATTTTCCTTAGAATTTTGCATGCTAATATATTTAGGGAGGGCATGATACTAGCACTAGGTGAAGCTGCGACACAGTTCTTTAACTCTGGATATAGTCTAGCAGGCAACATTGATGTGCAGAAGTAGAAAAAGGAAATTACAACCCATCTCTAGAGGACCTTGAAACTCAGTATCATTAAAGAGAGCAAAACAATGACAGAACGTGAGAGAAATGCTGACATTTTCCCAAAGGCGGTTAAGTACTAGAAGGATGGAGGGAGGGAGGGAGAGAGGGAAAGCTGAACCCTATTTATTTTTATTTATTTTATTTATTTGGCATTTGTTTACTGGGAAAGTCTGACTGATCCTGTTTTCAGTAGAGGCCCGGGGAGAAAGGATCCAACATACATAGTTTCATTAATAAGCTACATAATTTTATCAGATGAAGTGCAGTAACAAATAGTAGAATCGACATACAGGATAAATAAAGTCAGATCAGAAAATCATACCATGAATATTAAACAACAATCACAGGATACTGAACAGTTACTAAAGTATAGTCAATAGTGATAACCAATGGTAAAGATGTTAAGCATTTTAAATATAGGCAAAAGACTAAAAGAAAGGAAAAAGCTTTTGCAGTTGGGAGATTTTAGCAAATGGAGTTAAAGTAGGAAGCTATCAGAGAAGTAACTAGTGCTTTGGCTAATAAGAGATGGGAAGAAAGGGGAAAAGAATAGAAAGGAAAGACAAGGAAGAAGGAAGAGAGGGGAAAGATAGGAATAGAAGGAAGGAGTAACGGGTAGTGTCACCCTGGTGTAAGACATGTAAAAAGCCAGGAGTTAAGGAGAAATCTCTTTAGAGGTTATTTGAATATGTGACTATATCGCAATGCTCTAATATCTGTAGGAATACTGTTCCAGACCTTGTCTAGTGACTTATAGATTTGTTTGGTTTATGGATTTCAATGAGGTGTTTCTCAGATGAGTGAAGAGGATGATTAGGGAGGTAATGGTTAAGAATGGTGCTGGTTGCTTGGCAGAATTAAGTTTTATATACCATTTTATGAGCAAGGAGGAGTTGGGTGAAATGAGGTAGTGAGGTAATTCAAGCCAGTTTAAATATCTGAGGTGGTACAGTGGTGTGAGTTGTATGACTGATTGGCTGCAAATCTAGCTACTTTGTTATAGTAAAGCTCACATTTTGATCTTAAGGAGATCTGAATGTTGCTGAAAATGATTGAGGCATATAGCAGTGAAGGAATGAGGTATGTATTGGCTAGAGTAATTCTTGAGGAGTGGGTCAGGAATCCTTCTGATCTGTAGAGCATGCCCAGTTTATGGTATGTTGTTTTTATGCACCTTTGAATATGAAGATCAAATTTCAGTTGATCATCTGTTATGACACCAAGTAACTTTGTGGTATAACTTCAATTTCAGTATTGTTGAGAGAGTATATTTTGAAGATCTCTTTTATGTGTGTCTTGGATTTGGGGAGAAATAAGAGCAGTTTTGTTTTATTTCGATTTAGGAAAAATTGAGCCAGTTTTCAATAGAGTTGAAAGCCTGCTGAATGACAGAGCATAACTGGGAAGGACAGTGGAGTCATCTGCATATTTTATAAGTGTAACTTGTTGGGAGGATGTTTGTAGATCATTTATAAATATGTTAAAAAGGAGAGAACCAACTACGGAGCTTTATGGGACACCTGTATTAACTGGAAAAAAAGATGAGTAAGTAGAGAGCCATTTAACTGATTGTAGCTGGTTAGATAGATAGCTAGAGAACCAAGTGATTGTTGTATTAGAAAAACCTAAAGCAGATGCTTTTGAGAGTAGTTTAGTATGTGAGATTGTATTGAAAGCTTTAAAGAGATCTAAAAAGAGGGAATAAACTAAATTGTTGTTATCTCTGGCTTTAATGACGTGGTTCAACAAGGCAACAAGGGCAGATGTTGTGCTATGATCTGGGCAAAAGCTGTGTTGGGTACAGGTTAATAGATTTTCTTGGAGTAAGTATTGTAAAAGTTGTTTATGGATACATTTTTCTAAGATCTTGAAAGAGGGGACAAGATTGCAATTGGTCTGAAGTTTATTTCAGTGGAGTTTCCCCTATTATGAAGAGGGATGATGCAAAAGATTTCCCAGAGAGATGGGATATATGACTCACTAATGGATCGACTGATCAAAATAGACATTGGGTAGCAACAGAGGGGACAACAATCTTTAGATAGTCATATGGAAGATTGTCTACAGTAGGTGAGCAAAGCTTAAGATTGAGTAATAATTGTTTATATACAAAGTACAGGCAGATTTTAAGCTGAAAATGGCACTGTTACAGTTTCAAAGTTCGTCAGGGGTGACAGGGTTCTGTAGGAAGTTTTGGGTGAGGGTGGCTATTGAGTCTATAAAGTGGGAGTTAAATTTAGAAGCAGTTTCTAAGGGAGAGATATCTCGACAAGAGTTATGGGTACTAGGAGTTCCAGGATCTAATAGTTTCTTGATAGTGGACCAAAATGTTTGAGGGTTGTGTTTTTGGTTATCCTGTGCATTGAAGTAATAATATCTCTTATCAGCATTCACTTATTTTTTGTCATGTTTTGAAGTTGTTTGTAGGTCAGTAGGTGAGTTGAGATTTGTAATTTTGCCATTTTCTCCGAGCTTTGTTTGTCTTATACATTAATTGTCTACTAGAAGGGGATAGGCAGGGTGATTGTGTGAGTTTAACTCTCTTTTTTTTCTTATAGGAGTAAGGATATTGAGAATGTCAAAAAATATTGTATTAAATTTTAGAAAAGCATTATCCAGTGGTAGAAAATAGAGGCTGGAGCAATTAATGTTATTAAAGATGTTGTTAAAGATCTTGCAAATTGAAATTTGCAAGGTTATGGCAGTCTTTATAAAGGAGCTATTTGATATGGTGAGTTGCTGGTCTCTGAACATAGGTGGAATGGTGATGACTGAGGGAGTCTGGGAGGGTTTCTGAAAGTCATAAAGGTTTGGATTTGAGTCTGGGATCCAGTCCAGTGTAGTCCCAGTGTTATTAGCTTTGTCGAAGTGAGCATGGGAAGTTATATGATGCCTGAAGCCATACAGATTGATACTAAAGGAAAGGTAGTCTGTTGTGAAGGGTTGCCAGTTAATACTGACATCACCAAGAATTATTATTTCATGAAAAATGGAACTTGATACTCAGTGCAGGATGTCTTCCAGAATAGGGATATTATTTCCTGGGGGAATATACAGGGTAATTATACATAGTGTTTTATGCTCATTTAATTTATAGTGAGAGAGAAGGATTTCAGCAGAAAGGAATTTAGGCAGAGAAACAGAAGAAGGAGAGAGAGATATGGTTAGAAAACATGATTGCTACACCACCACCTTTTTATTTAATCTGTCAGAGCAGAAAGGTAGTATAGCCAGGGGGGAGAATTTCAGAGTCTTTTATATGTTCTTTCAGCAGAGTTTTGGTAAGAATAATGTCTGGGGAGTAATGATTGATCCAGAAATGAAATTCAGAGACTTTGTTTACTATATTTTGAATATTCATGGATATGATTTTTCAAATTTTTAATAGCTGTTATTATAGTAGAAGACATAGCAGGTGCAGAAGAGAGGCAGTCAGGACCTGTGTTTGTGTGGACATCGCCACATAATATGATCTTTTTATAGTATGCTTACATTAGTGAGAGTTTAGGTGTGTTAGTATTAAATTTAAATTTTACCTTATGTGGGTTGGAAAAAGGGTTAAGAATTTTATATCTGAAAATGAGATGGGGGTAAATCAAATAAGCTAGAATCAATAGTGATAGTGAACAACTGCAAGTGATATAGACAGTGTGAGTAAGGGTGGGGGATTAAGAAATCGGTGTAATAGGTATTATAGAGCATGTAAGGTCTGATAGTAATAGGAGTAGATGTGTGGATAGAAAGATGAACAGTTTATTTGGTGCATATTAAAAACAAGAGTCTTGAAGACAATGATGGAAAATAAATGGTGTGTGTATATACAATTAGGTTATAGAAGGAAATAAAAAGAATAAAAAGAATTAAAAAAGAATTAAAAAAATAAAAAG
Organism: Protopterus annectens; assembly: GCF_019279795.1. Classification (NCBI taxonomy): domain Eukaryota; kingdom Metazoa; phylum Chordata; order Ceratodontiformes; family Protopteridae; genus Protopterus; species Protopterus annectens. The sequence goes on from NC_056744.1 coordinate 808,057,412, forward strand.
ATTCAAAGATAATTAGGCAAAAATTGAAAAGGTATGTAGACTGTGGGATGCTAAGAATGTAGAGAAGAGAGAAGGCTGAAAGACAAATAAAGAGGGAAGTTGTGAAGATAGAACATATATAAAGAAGAAAAAATGCTAAAGAGAAGGAATCTAATAGGAGACAATAATGGGTATAAACAATGAGATAGAGGCTGACGAGTGCTGTAGAAGTGAGGTATAACTAGATTAGTGGAGCATCAAGGGTGGGGATATAGTTAGTATGATTTAAGTAGTGGGTGAAAGTGACAGATGAGGGGTAGCAGAATGATACAGTGCTTAAATAGGAAGAAGAGGAGATATGCACAGGAAGAGGAGGGTTTTGTGTAGGTATAAAACTAGGGATAGTTTGGGTGATTGGGGTATGGGGGTAGGGTAAGGCAGTGGAGTGAGCCAGAGAAAAGCAAGGGCAAACAGAGTGGGCAGTACCAACTAAAATGGCAAAGAAGTATGGAAGGGGAGAACAAATATATCTGTAGACTTAGGGGAGAGCAAGGTAAGAAGTCTTATGTGGTAGAAAGAGTAAAAATGTAATGTCAATAGAAAAGCTGTTAGGAGAAAGAGCAAGGTAACAAATAGCAGAAGGTGCAATGTTACAGAGCTGTAGTAATTATATGGGGGGGTTAACAGAAAGAGTTTCAAAGCAGGGGTTAACTAGGTACAGGCATAGTTAGTTGAAAAGCCTACCTAAAGAGATGCTAAGTACTGCAGTTTATTATTTTTATGTTTCAGTAAGGGAGAGGTCACTGTTTACATGTTACAGACAGTGAATGCATTGGAAGTTATAGGGGAAGGCAGTCAGACAGATTTATACTGTAGCAAAGAACAAGTAAAGTAAAGTATGGCAAGGTACGTAAAGTGGGAGAGGACATTTGCAGTAGGTATATAGTGTAGAATAGACAAGAAAGATTGAAGCTCAAAAGAAGGCCAGGTCTTCCAGTATAAATAAAATTACTACGGAACTTGTTAATTCTGGTGAGAGTGTATGTTTTCTAGAGAAGACCCTGTCGTATTTATTACAGAGGAATGGGATAGCAATGTTAGACATGACAGAAAATAACATACATTATTAATATGCCTCTCTGTAATGGTCTTTATTAGGGTAAACCTCAGTCTTGGATGTTGTTTGCTGGACAATGATAGTTTGATTGACACCAGCTCATTGTTATTGTTCAGGGAAATAAATAGTCAAAGCAGGACAGAGACGGTTTACCTAAAAATAAGAATGAATAGAGAAAAAAATTAGAAATTAGATAAAGGCAATGGTGATATGAGAGTAAAAGTAAGTGAAGGCTGATATACAATTAGTTGAGGAACAAAGGGTAAAAAGGCATTAAAGTCTGTATTAGGTGACTCAAAACTCTGAAATACCATCTGCAGGACTTAAGCATAGCTGCCACATGGTAAACTCAGAGGTTGTTTGGCATTAGAAACTTACAAAATGGTTAATACTTTTCAACTCATTTAACATTTGCATATTGTTAAGAATACATTAATAAGTAAAAAATAAAGAGAGGAATAACTGTCTAGCTGTAAATAATACTGATGCTTACATAATACTCCTAACAGAGCTTAATATCTTGTTCTGAGTTGGTTACCAAAAACTGTAAAGGACTTGGTTATACTGGGTATCAGGTAAAAAGAGGACCATTGGAATTAATTAAACTGCAACACAATCAATTAGAGAATAACTATATATGAAACAGAACTGTAGAGCCAACCAGTCCTTCTTTGTAGAAATAAAAGGTATAATTTCATACCAGAATATTCAGATTATAAAGATATCAAATTTAGCAAAAATGTAGAACAGTTATACCTGTATATTCAGTACAAGCTTATCAATTAGATTAAAAACCAACATCAGCTTAACAAGTATTTTATATATCTAGTGTGCTCTTGTAGGTTAAGTAACAGTGTTTGTCTGCTACACTCAAAGAACAGTCAAAATGCTCAAATTCTGGAACATTGCCACAGCATTAGCACTAACAGTGTATTTGTAATGGATGAAGCCTTCAAATTAGAGAACATACCACTAGCCATCATATAATTGCATGGACTACATCAAAGGGGAGGACTAGATGAATGCAAATAGGTTGGAGTGCGTTACAAGTGAAACTCTGTGTTGCTAGAAATGCAACAGTATTATTCAGTTGTCGGAACATGGGAAGGTGATAATAAAGGCACAGTACAGAAAAAATGGGAAAAAAAAACTACAGAGGGAGCAGAGACATGGCAGGGAATTAAAAACTTAAAAAAACGTACTGCATAGAAACACTGGAAGATACATGTTCAAAATGGTGACTATAACGAAGGAGAGTAGGAGAGACGAAGTGGAGAATGCTGGCAAAAGTGTTTAGGACAGGAAGTACACAGGACTAACTGCATAAACCAGCTGAAACAGCAAAGAAGTATGGAAGGGGAGAAAAAACTATCTGTAGACTTAGAGGTGAGTAAGATAAGAAGTCTTATGTGGTAGAAAAAGTAAAATGTAATCTTAATAGAAAAGCTGTTAGGATGGCAAGGTGAGTGCCAAATTATTTCACAGTATAAAGAGAAAATGACTTTGACAGTTTCATTCAGGCATTTTAAATAGTATGTAATCAATACCAAACTGACAGGAGGCAGTGGGTGATGCAGGTTATATCAAAATGGACAAATGCAGATTGCATGAATTATGATAACGTTAAACAATGTTTATTTAAGTGTTTTAACCTGACTCCAGAGACATATATATAGAAAAAAATCAGCAAATGTAGAAAAAAGGCAAATAACAGTGTGACTGATTATATCGCAGAAATAAACACTTCCTTTCACAGGTGGATGAGTGGATGTCAATTCACCATGTTTGAAAGACTAGCATAAATTTTGATGAGGTAGGTAGCACTCAGTACTCTGGCAGAGGACATGACATCTGGTTAGCAGATCTGGAATGGAACATAGCTGAAAATATGGGGAAGAGGAGGAAACTCTATCTAGCAAGCAGGTCAAAAATTCACAAGAATGTGCACAAGAATGTGGCTCCTAACAATACACATGAGTATAGAGGGGCCCATGGGCCAGTTTAAACTAACATAGCAGGTCTTGTAGTCAAAAAGGAAGCCACAATTTCTAGCACTTGCCTGGATCTTTGTGTCAAATGCATCAGTGCAAACAAAGGGAGGCATATACTCTATCAATGCTCACTGAGACAAGGTGGAGAGCAAAAGTTCCAGGAAGCAATGAGCACAGGTGCCACCACAAAAGGGTGAGTTGTCTGAAGACAACCATTGGTCTGATCTATTACAAGGACCTGTGTCCCTATGCTAGTGGAGGGGAAGGAGACTATTGCCAAGAGGGATACAGTATTAAACTTTGCTGTTGGCAAGCCTGCAGTGATTAAAATGGACACTACTTACCTGGGTAGTTGACTTCAGTTACATCGTTGTGGTGGGCAGGTAAAGTTGGCTAAAAGTTTCACAGTCTGGAAAGGAAGAAGTTAAAAAGCATGTGGCAAGGTATGATGTTATCTTAGCAGAAGTTTTAATAGGAAATGATTCTGATTTTGAAGTAATTGGTTAATAGCATAAGGGAAGAAATCCTAAAAGGGCGGGGTATGAAATATGACCCCCTGCTTGGTTCGTAACAAGCTAGATGGAGAGGCTGCTCAGAATTAAGATTGTTACACAACACAGGATGAAGAAACATCTAATGAAGGGACGGATGTTGATGTTGGATTAGATGAGAATTATACAAGATCCCTAATGCTGAAGTATGGCTCTGACACAAAAGAAATACAAAAAAAAAAAAAAGAATACCGAAATATTGGGCTATTTTTTATGCAATGCCCAATAGACCTGATGCTTTTTTTTTTTCAAAACAACCCCATATGGGAACAAAAGAGGACAAAATATAAAAACAAAATTTGAAGGATGTTCTAAAAAACTGAGTGGTGAGAACTTGCATAGGAAAGTAGGTACCTATAATTGTGGGATGTGTAGCCAATGTAAGCACATGGCCCACAGCTGAGAACTTCAGTTAACCATGATACAAAACCATATAATAGCTAAAAATTGTTTTAATTATGATACAGAACCATATACCAGCTAACAATTGTTTTAATTATGCCTCTAAAGGGTTAGCCTTTTGCCAGGTCTATTCTGCTTACTATGTGGGGCAGATGGAGAGACAGTTAAAAATAGGGTCTAAAAGTACCACTATGATATTCCTAAATGCATTGAGACAAATGCACTTTATAAACATTTGAAAGAATGTAAAAAAGGTGTGTTTTTATTTTGGGTGTTAGAGAAAGTTGAGCCAAGCTTACCACATGGGTGCACAATAGAAAATACTTTTGGAGTACCACACAGGGACACCCCTGGGGCTTAATGGGCAACTTTCATTAGGTGCAGTATTAAAAAATAAGAGCAGCCAAACTATAATTTAACTTATGAATATGGAATATTATAGTACAAGTTATTTTTTTCAAAAAGTGCAAATGATTTTTAAAAAAAGTATAAGTGAATTATACAGAATTTGTGTGTGAAATTGATTTTAACTGTGATTTTAGATTGTATGATTTAATACAAATAGATTTTATTTTGCACAAGATGCATGAAGTTTGAATTGTACTTAGGCAGGAAATGATGTTAATTAATTATTCAATGACTGTTTTCAGATCTGATATTGGTTAATATAAATTAAATTCTAAAAAGAACAGTTTTATTCTGATGAGGTCTTCTAGTAAGATGAAAGTGCTCATTCTAACAAGTAATAAAAATCTAAGAAAGAATGTTGCTGCTGTTGCCATTTTTTTCTGTGGAGCGTTATTTAAAATTTGAGCCGTTTACCAATGTTTCATCTTGGTTATTAGTGTTTTTACCTTGGTTCTAGTGTAATACTGGACTTATTTTTTTTTTTATTTTAAAATCTTTAGGATTTTTCTTTTGTGGAGTCCTTAGATAATAATCTCTTAAATAAACATGAACTTGAACATTAAGTTCACAGTGGACAGTGCATGAAATTGATTTTCTTTGCAGAATGGAAGTGTCTTCTGATATTCAGTGTTGTATTAGCCACATAGCAGACAATGGTTGACTTAGGTGTGGTTCAGGTATGGAGAGTAGATGGAATGTTCCAGTTAAAAGATAAAGTACTGACAATGTTACATACAGTGCATGCAGTGAGTGAACATCAGTGAGTGAACAAAAGCTTTCCCATGGTGCTTGATCTTATGACCAAAAGACTGTAGTAGGTTAAACTACAAAATAAAAGTTGGTACAAAATGAGGCAAACAAGTGCTCACAATTAACATTATTCTGCAAAAAATATAAGCAATAAAAAGTACAGATAGTAAATGTACAGAGTCGGATGAAGTGGGGCTTGTACTTATGAGAAGGGTAACATGTACAGAAAATCAGATGAAGACAAATTATACTTATGATGAACAAGCAGAAAAACAGTCATCAAACAGAGCCTTAAAACAGAAAATAGACACATTTAAAAGCAGGGCTGTAATCCTAGGATAAGGAGAAACAGAAATAAGACAGAGACTAGAAACTTTTCAGATTAAAATATCTATATATATTTCCTAGAATAGGAGTTAGTTGAAGGAAAGGAAACAGTACCTGTCTTTGTTGAAGATGAAGCCAGACCATCCACCCCACAATAAGATATGAATAAGAGTAATGGTACCTTGGCTGCTCTCAGAATTAGCCATATCCATTGGGAAGATGGATCTCTAAATCTGGCCTATAGACATATTTTATGGAAACATTTATGCATGAAAAAATAAAGTTAAATGTTTAGATAGGTTTTCCTAGTCATGTATTATGAAAGAAATAGAAAATTTGAATGCAATTTTCCCAGAATGGCAGAAGACTACACCAAACCTAGGGATTAGAAATTCCCTTCTTACCCTCACCTATAACAAAAACGCTGTTTGAGTGAAGAGTTATGGACTTTGTAGGTCCCCTTATGAAGTCAATCAAATGTCACCAGCATATACCAGTAGTCCTTGTTAATCGCACAGAGTTCCCAGAAGCAGTTCCTTTAAGATGAATAAACACAATGGCTCTAGTGAAAGAACTTATATTTCTGACATCAGATTTCCGCATGCAGTCCTTATGGACCAACATTCCTCTATCATGTTGAGATCAGTGCAGAAACAATGCCAAATCTTTAAGTTAAAGCAGTTAAGAACTTCTTTATATGATAAACAAGTAGATAAGCTAGTAGATTGTTTAAATATAACTTTGAAATTTATGCTTCACAATGCTATAGAACAAGATGGGAAACTTACAACCAGCTTCTTCCACACATTCACTTTGCTCCAGCAGTAATACTCCAAGACTAAAGTGGATTTATTCTTTAATCTGCTATATGTCAAACAACTACAATACTTTAAAGACAGAACAGGGGAAACCTGAGAAGGTGAAAACTCTACTTTAAGACTTCAAAGGACATTACACAGAACTACATGATGGGATAAGAGCTACAATACATGTTGTCAGAGAACTCATGGAAAGCTCATAGGAAATCCAAAGACAGCATGCAAAAGAAGTGTTCATATTAGAGAGTTTAAGCAGGGGACAGAATGTTTGTGTTAGTGTCCACTTCTGAAAACACATTTCTTGCTAAGCAGCAAGGCCCCACTGAAGCAATAGACACAATACCTGTGTTGAAGTACTGGGACAAAAATAGGTATCTACAATGACTATTTATTCAGAAGGATGTAAAAACCCAACAACATGTCCTGAAATAAAGATAGGAGAAACATTGTAAGTAATCCAGAGACAAGAAGTTAAAGCATTTGTATTGCGCAATATGGGCATATTCTCCGAACTGACAGTAAAACTAATTTAATTAAGCACAATATTGAGACTATCCCTGGAAAATACCAGGATCCCAATGGCAATCCGCAAAGGAGGAAATACAAAAGATATTTAAGCGGAGGGGAGGGGGTCATAGAAGGAAAAACATGATGAATGGAACAGTCCCATTGTCCTAGTTCTAAAACAAGATGAGGCTATGAACATTTTACAATAACTTTAGAAAATGGAATTGTTTGTCCAGATTTGGTTATGTGGTACTTACCCATGCCAATAGTGAATGGATTGGTAGAAAAATTGAATTAGTCTAGTTTTGCCTCCACACTGGACTGGATTAAGAGTTATTGGCAAATCCTTTTAACTCCAGTAGCTAAGTACAAAGCAACATTCTTCACACCTCATTGTTTTTTTCTTTATATGCTGATGCTGGTTGGCTTTAATGCTATGCCAGTAATGTTTCAGGGATTTATGGTCAGGATTCCTAAACCCCACTCCAGGTATGCTGCAAATTTATAAAGACTGGGAAAACCACCTAGCCAAGGTTTAGGCTATTCTAAATTCATTTCAAGAAGCTGTTTAACAGCTAACACAGCCAAGCACAAATTTGGTTTAGCTAAATTCCAGAATTTGGATTATGTGATAGGAAAGTTGATAGTATAATCCTAATAAGAAAAGGTAGCATCACTACTAGACAAGTCAAAGCCTTTCTGAGGTTGTCCAGCTACTACCACAAATCTATACCAGTCTTCATCACAATATCATGCTTCATGATTGGCTTAACCAATGGAGCAGTCCCCTGAATATCAAATGGATGGAAGAGACCGACACGGTAGTTCTTCTCATTGGCAGGGTATCAATGCTGCACTAAAACACACTCCATATCTGGGTTATCAAATAAATTAGGTCATATCATACTACAAGTCTATTGTCACAGTGATCACAAGAGTCAGTCAAAAACTAGAGATGCTCTTGTAATCCTAGAAGCAGAAGTGAAAATCAAACTACCAAAAATAGTGACTTTAACAAAATATCATATTGTTCTGCTATTCTAAGTCAGCCAAAAGCTGGTGGGTGTCAGGAATAAACTAGCAGTGTCAAACACAATGTCTCTATTTATTGAGGTGTAACTAGTTCAGGAAAGCTAGGACTTGAAAGAAACCTATAAGTTTTAATGTTAACTGTTACTTGTTGGCTGAAGTATAAGCATTCCAGAAAACAAATGAAAAGAAATGAAACATCTGTTTAACTCTTATATTGCATTTATACAGTTGGCATCCACTCATGATTTACAGTTATACAACATGAAAAGCAGTTGTAAACTGAAGGGTATGACTTTTATTCCCCCCACTCATATTCACTGGACCTTGCTGCCAGGTACATATGCTAACTTCAGAAAAGAACCATTGAATAAATTAAGAAAGCTGTCCAGTGTGACTTGTGCAGAGGAGTATAATCATCATGAAGGAATTCTCTGTTGGCTATACTACTGCTGCTGCAATGTATCTGCTCCATGCCTTGGCACCTGCAAAGATGTAAACAGGTAGCATTTACTCATTATCACAGAACTTTTCCTTTCCTTGCTTTTGAGCCCCTCTTTCTTTTTTTCAAAACAAATGAATAGCCCAAAACCACTCAACCACCAGATTGATTTCTTTTTTCAAAATGATGGTATTTTCAAAAGTTTCAGAGCCCTACCTTTACATTTTCTCCCATGTATGAATGATCGGATAAAAACAATTGTAGAAGGCAGTTCAACATTGTTCAAAGAAAATATCAGTAACAGAGGGCAGAGCAGCTTATTTAGAAAATAACAGCTATGATGTGATGACACATCTTACCCTGCATTGTACATATATGGAGATACATATAAAGGCAAAATGGATCAAAACACAAAACGCCTCTCCAAATAATCACTTTCTAGTTGATTATGCCTCTAATGTTTGAAAATACTGGGCAGAGTAATCTATTTGAGCTTGTTTTTTTTTTGGTTGAACAGATTATATTCTACCCCAACAAAGCTGACATATGGTCATTTAAGCATTACTAAGTAAATTAAGGAACCATATGCTTTTACACATAGTTCTATATGCTTTAATACATAGACTGACTCCCTGCTCTACAAAAAACTACTTTGTACTTAGTTTACCTATGAAGTTTGGTTGATCCATGCAGAAATGATGTCCAGGCTATTACATTCTGCTTGCTTATTCTCGTACACAAACACAGTGCTTATTGACATGTTTATACATACTTCCTACTTGTAAATGTTAATTTAAGTGTCCTCAAGTAGGTAAAATTACCAGTGGAGCTGCAGTGGTTACCCTTCAAAGGGCTTCACTGGTCTATTGCCAAGTAACAACCCATGAAAAGATGTACTTAAGAGTCCAAGTAAATGCATAGACTATATCCTTTCATGCACAATTTACTTTACTTTATAATAAACATAAATGATGAGGTAAAATGCATTTTATTATGACTGCATTGAAAAAAAAGACTTAGTAAGGGGTATGCTTTCACAGATGGCATCATTTTACTACCCTTTGATATTTACATCTGACTTGTGACATTAATTTTGCTATGGCTACAATTTAAATTTAACTGAAAAATATATCCCCATTCCCTTAGATTCTCAGTGGCTTTCTCTCTTTGTCCTAATAGAGAAATTTTGATTTGAGCATTGATTAAATTATTCATAAAAATAAATTACTTAAGTACAGTGTCTACACTAGTGAGTTGCCTGCTTAATTTGCCTTGTTTTCTATTTCTGGTGAAACAGACTTACTGTGGTAATTAGAATTAAACTAAACTATACTCAGGGGGTGATAATGTTACTTAAGCATTTATTTATAAACTATATCCTGAACTATTCTAAGCCAAAGTCTGTCAGTTAAAGTTCTCTGAAAGCACACATCAGTGATAAAGGATCTTCACTTTGTTAGAGAAAAATAGTTAGGACCACAAGGGGATAGAGAAGATCTGCAAAGTCTGTGCATACTCTCTCTGAGCCCATAGCCACTCCAATCTCTAACCATCTCTGACCATGAAGTATAATGGTAAGCCAGGTCCTCTTGTGTGTGAATTATACGGAAATTGCATCAAATATAAAACAGATGCAGATTACGGAGAAGAGCACCTGGCTGCCATTGTTAGCAGCCCACCTTGAATCTCTTACAAGCTTATGTTTCAATGCATGAAAACTAAACATACACTGAGTCATGATGAAAGAGCAAATATGAGCATAGGAAAATAACAGGAAAATGCTGTGGGGAATGTTAATTTATAGCAGTTTACTATCACAGCATGTTCACTTGAAAACTGGAAACTAGATCTAAACAGCATCAAGTATGGGACTATTTAAAAGAGCCTTATTTTGTTTATTTACTATGTTGACTAGGTTAATCACACTGGGCCAATGGCCCCTTTTCAGGGGACTTTCAAGGTGGTATTCATACTGACTAGAGTGAGTTTGGCCAGTACATCAGAGATCTTCTCTTAATCAATTCAATAAGTGCTGTGGGATCTTTTACATCCATCTGAGCAACAACCAGCTCAGGCAAAGGAGGCCTTATCTTAACATTGCATCCCTAGGATGGCACATACAGGAGTGCCATACCCCTTTATCCTGCACTGCACTGTCAGTACTGGAAAATGAATTCTTCTACCAAGAGTGGAAATCAAACCTACAGACTTCTAATCTACAAATTGAGCTACTGAGACCGTAAAAGTCACATTTGTGCACTCTGCTATATTCGACAATCACAGTTATCACTATAAATGTCACATGCATCATAATAATATCAATATAACAGGTTAATAGGTGTATACTAGGCTAACAACCACTAGGGTTCTTATAAGCCTAACAATGCAACCCAGATCACCAAATTTGGTTAATAGTAAGGGTGATTTACTGACTGCCTCTGTCCATCAGAGACATAGGAGATAGACCAGGGGTGAATTTCCGATTCCCCATCCATTGGTCCAGGTAGCACTTAATTAATGATAAATAAATTAGAACAATGTGAAAATTCTTACTTAATAAAATTGCATTGTTATATTCCAAAAGTTATTTATTTTAGTGTAAACTAAATCTTTCTTCTCCCTGAATCTCCACTGTTTGATCATTTAACACAAACTCATTGCCAGAAAAGGAGCATATTCTGTTTATTTAGTTTGCCTTATGTGCAGTACTACCAAACTGTATCTTATATACCTAGTTTTCTAACTGTTCAATTTCAGACACTCACACCATCTTATATTATTTTATTGTTTCACTTAAAAAAGTAAACTCATACAGTATATGTATATTTATGTGTGTGTATACACACACACACACACACACACACACACACACACACACACACACACACACACACACACACACACACACACACACACACACACACACACACACACACACACACACACACACACACACACACACACACACACACACACACACACACACACACACACACACACACACACACACACACACACACACACACACACACACACACACACACACACACACACACACACACACACACACACACACACACACACACACACACACACACACACACACACACACACACACACACACACACACACACACACACACACACACACACACACACACACACACACACACACACACACACACACACACACACACACACACACACACACACACACACACACACACACACACACACACACACACACACACACACACACACACACACACACACACACACACACACACACACACACACACACACACACACACACACACACACACACACACACACACACACACACACACACACACACACACACACACACACACACACAACACACACTGAGACTCACGTTTATTATGTTTTCCAATACCTCTAGGAAGTGTGATGAGATTATTTTACAAAGTACTACTATTGTTTAGCAGTGCTATGAGAATAATGTAAATCAATTTTCCTTTTAGCAAACCAGCGCACTCATTAATTTATAACATGCATTCCAGGTATGTTTTTAGTGGTCCATGGATTATGTGATAAACTGTAGCAGCAGTATTATCAGAAAGATGAATGCATTCCATGTTTTTAACATGTACAATTCCTCTGAGATATTCTTAAATTAAAACCTCATTAATCAAACTATCTGGTGTTTTTGCACAGATCATTTCAGGGAATCAAAGTTGGAACAAACTGTTTACTGCTATCAAATAAGCTTTCTTTTTACCCACTGATTTCATTTTGTGTCTGCTATGCATGATAGGCTTATGGACACTTGATTGTCAGTTATCTGAAGAGTGTATCTGTAATGTTTGGCTGTTTGATACAAGGTAACAAACTTCAGCAAGTGCATTATTGCAACACAACTCTGAGTTTGTTAAGGAATAATTTCCATAAGATAATAAAAGATATTGCATATCAACAAAATGCAGACACCGAAATATTCTTACTTAATCAAGCTGCTTTTCTCTTCATGCAACTGTAGAGGGTACAGATCATATGAAGAAGCTGCAGCTCTACTATGGTCATTTTAGGGGTTAACACTGGGGAGGTTATAAGTCATTAAACCATGGTGTAGCTAATACAAATGCTCTAGTTTCTTCAGCTACATAATGTGTCTTTAGTGTAAACGTCAGTAATCAGTAAGTATGATAAGAAGAGGAAATTAATTTTTGGTTGATTATTTTGTTCTTTTCATTACACAATGCAGCCTTAAGAATGCCGCCACAAACAGTATAACATGAGTGTTCATAATTTGTTCCCCAGAAAAAAAAATGCAGCCTGCACAGACAGATGACCATGTACAAAATAAAGATCGGCAACAGACAGCAAGTGACTGAAATACAATTTTTAAAATTTAGTTTTATGTAAGAGCTGTCAGCAATACAGAGCAACTTCTTGCCTGATGCAAAATATTAACTCAGTGTTTTCAGTTTAACTGCATCAGATGTTAAATATTATTACAGATTAAGATTGTTCATTTCAAAGAATCATTTCATCAAAATATCCACAATAAAGTTCCATAGCACATTTGGCAGCTCTGTCCTGCTGCTGCTTAGGGCATTCATAATACTGCTGACTGGTATGCTGGTCTTGCTGTGTCAAGTTGAATGTAACACCATAAAAACGAAAGGCTATATTCCTCAGTTCATTACATTGTGGTCATGTTCATACATGTTAGATCAGCTACGATTTGGACATGAATTACTTTTCACTGCTTCTCATTCTTCTTTCTTGGTCCAATGACTGTGTGTGAAGGAGCCATTATTAGTGAGAAGAAGAGCTAATTAATGTGGAAATCAAATTAAAAATGTTGATCAAAATGACAATTCTGGTTATTCTGAGCTATATAAATGCATGAAGCATGCTACGCAAGGATATGGTAGTAGCAGTCAAGTGCTGAAATGTACAGTTATCTTTTTGTCTAGCCCTTTGGAAGCTATAAACATGTACTATTAATTGAAATAAATTAT